>NC_053195.1:11599348-11908718 GCF_905163445.1 Pararge aegeria
AACAAATCAAAAGGGCTTGACTTTTATACTATATAGTATGAAAAGTTTAAATTAAAGATGGCCGCCTCCACAAAATTATGAATAACATTATTTTTTCATAACTCCCTCAACATGGGTATCTAATGAAAGGGCTTCACTTTGTACAGAATACTGTACAAAATATTTAAAGTCGGGGGTATTTTAAATCTTAAATATATGTACTATTAGACCAGTCTCAGTTACTTTCACTTATAGATAAAAAGTTACAGACTGAAAAGCCTCATTGCAGCTACATAAATCGTTAAGTTTTGAACCCTTTACTCCCAGGGCGAATACATGGCATGTATATAAGCCATTAAGAAATATGTTAGGAACAATAATGAATTCCACACATGTCTGCATGATAAACGTCGCTACTACAGCAACGAATATTTCAAAAATATAAGTACTGTGAAATATTTATGACATCATGACGTCTTATTTATTCGCAAAAAATTTTTTGTGCGTTTGACTTAAGAGTTTATGTGTGTTTGTTGTTAATAATCTTTTTACTTTCACAGATAACAGCTCACATTTAGTTATCTATTTAATGTTATGAGCTTTTTACATAAAAGTTACCGATTCCATTTTACTTAGGTATAATTTCTGGGCAGGTTTTCAAAGCATGTTTACGACTCACCATGAAACCGTAGGGATATAAAAGTTGATCTATAGTAGGTAGATGATAATAAGTAGAATTCTTGGGTAATTCAAGGCCAACAATGTGTGCACAGGTTTGCTTGTGTCTTTTAAATTGCAAACTACGCAATAAATAAATGCAAATTATGTACATCGGAAAATGGCATTTATTTTCTAAAAATCCAGGTTGGCGAGTTGCACCATTATAAGTTGACATTGTGAACGATTTATCGCCGATCAAGATCGATACTCGTACCTACCTAGCTATTCTTGCCAAGGGCAAACCCGGTCTTTGATTTAAAGACGTGACGTACTTACTCGGCTGTTATAATTAAAGTGAGATAATCAAATGATAGCTCTCCACCGCCTCGGACGCCGTCGACTACTTGTTTCACTGTCAGCTTTGATCTAATCGATTCCACGAAGCTCCGCCAACGTTTAGCATCTTCATTTTTCTTTCTAGGTAGACGTTATTAGCATATTCGTTACTCCAGTTTAAAATATCTTAAGAATTATGAATTCGTATTATAAAAAGTACGCTTAAGGTCCGGAACCGGAACCGGTCGTATCTCAATACAAAAGTTATCGACATACACTTCCACTATTAATTCGATATTGTTCTAAATCCTAAACTAAGCTAGGTAAGTACCTTTTTTCTTTTTTATCTACAAAAAAACCTTGTCTCGGAGAGCACGTAAAACCTTCGGTCCCAGTTATGATAACTCAAAATACTCGTTAAAGCCTAGCCGCATTGGAGCAGCGTGGTTGGTCTATGCTCTAAAACCGTCTCTCATGTAAGAGACGAGGCCTGTGCCAAGCAGATAGACGTTTGGAAAAATTAAATTCGTATGTTAAAGAATGTGAGATCCATTTGGGCATTATAAGAAAACTTACAACATTGCATCATCATCATCTTCTTCGAAATCGGCAGCTGAGTGTACGACATTACAGGGCAGAACACTGAAAAAAAATTAGGTTTCGTTTTAACCAAGCTGTGGGCGAGGTTTCTTGACTGGCATAAAGTTTGAAAACCGGTTATTTTATGGTACCGCAAAAGGGTAGATATATCATGAGACCAAAATCAATATTAGCGGCTTTGTTCGTGATGAATTTCGTCTTAAGCGATATTCGAGAACGTTATCAATTTGAAATATATTTTTGCGTCAGCGTTGACCGAGTCGATTGACCGTTAGTGCTCAATCTCGCAAAACAGAGCGGATCGGACGCGATATGCGGGCGATCATACTTTCTAAGCTCCGTATAACTTGTACACTAGAAGAGACCGGTCAAAGAGCAGTTAGATCTATCGTTTTTAAATATTTTTTTTCTAACAAAACCGAAATCGAAGCGGTTTCTCACTTTGATTTCTACCAAAATAAAAACCGGAAAGTAGCTGGTGCCCTCATTCTTCTTCCACGTTTATAACGTTTTTTTACCAATCCCGTAGGAACCGCTTGTTTTCCTGTGGCTTGTTTTCCAAATAAATATACGAAAAAAAATCTAGTTTATTGCTTGCTTAGTAAAGACGCGAAGGAAGGAAAAACAAACACACTGTCGCATTTATTTTATTAGTAAGGATTTTGAAACCTACGTATGGTATTTAATCTCTAAAGGTAGAATGTTAGTGGAAGAACTGTTTTACGGAAATACTCGTATGTACTAAAAAGATCACATATGTAGGCGGATTTATTTAGGTATGGCACCGTTTTACTACATAAATATATTGAAAATGTACCTGACAATCGATTTGTTGCAGACCCCAATACCAAGTTGAGTAAGGCAATGTAGCATTGTCTCGCATCGGTCCCCCGTAGGCAGTGGGAACTCCACTTCATAATAATTGCCTTGTTTATCGCTCACCCACACCACAGGTTCCACGTGAAGTTTTCGTAGCAATTCTTGCAATATCTGTGACGACATAGATCCTCGTCAAACCAATTTTGTAACCTTTGCAACGGAGAAACGTAACAAATAACCTAATATAAAAAAACATAGTTTCGCAATTATTAGTATTGTGATTATAAAAAATATTAAAAAGATCCCCAATATTCATATTTCCAACACAACATTGTATAGAATGGCACTTTAATATACTACTCACGCTTTCCATGGTTATGAATTCGTCGTCTTCATTTATGTTTTCCAAAGCCGTATTATAATTATCACCGTAGACGCTCTGTGTTAAATGTATAGGAATGCTTCTCGACTTTTTACTGCGCAGTTCGACTTCTAAATAGCATTTCTTCGCTGTAGATTCCTCGATAGGCAGTAACTCTTTCGGTTTCCCGAATCTAAGTATGTGTTCGAAGTTGCTCGAGGGAATATGCACGATAAATATGACTCCAGACGGCATTTTTGTCACGGCATTCAGAGATGTCTGTTATTGTGTACAGTAACATTGTACTGGGAATTCAATGTCTGGTTTCATAAGTTATTGCTAATTAAATTGTTATGTGATTATGGTTCTGCTAATTATGTAACCTTCACTTTATCTTGACAATGGGGAGGGGATAGGATCAGTGGCGTGCAGTCCATACATGTGAATAAGCACTGCCTAACCCATGGTTTTGATTTTGTATCTTCAAATGACCGCATTAGGTGCTCTGATATAAGACGAGAGACCAAAGCAAGAGACGCCATAAAGCTAATTCTGCAACTTAAATCGAGATGGGCGGGTCACCTTCAAAGATGTCAAGATAGTAGATGGACAAAAATTGTTGCCAACTGGCATCTCATGGATTGGAAGAGAAGACCTGGTAGGCCATTGAAAAGATGGGAGGACGACATCGCGAAAGTTGCGGGTAAGACATGGAGTACTCTTGCAAGGGACAGGTCCAAATGGAAAAATGTGGAGGACTTTTACCGCCGCTGGCGGTCCTTACATAAATGTTCTAAATTAGATAGTATAAGTACAATAAGGGCAATATATTACTTAGTTAAGAAAACATTATAAATAGAAAATAAGAATTTAGGATTAAGGAAAATTGTATTTAACTCTATTATATTTAGCCAGTAAGGTACTTAATTGTAAGGAATGTAAATAAAGCTTTATTATTATTATCTTCAAATGACTACTGGTAGTAGTAGCACAGAGGACGCTGTTGCCCCTTCTCCGTTAGAAGAGGGGTGGTGGCAACTGTATTCTGATCTGTTGTCATCACACGGCAAAACGATTTTGTATCACTATATATTTTTGGTGGCACCTAGCCATGCTATCATTTATTTTCATTTATTTTTAAATCTTGTTCTTCTCCGTAATCTTGGCCGTAGTTCACCACACTGGCCCAGTGCAGATTGGTGGACTCCAAGCGTTTGTTAACATTATGCAGAACTCTCAGGCATGCCGGTTTGACACGATGTTTTCCTTCACCGTTGAAGCAAGTGATATTTTAATGAAGTACTTAAAACGCACATAAATAAAAACGCCCGAAAAGTAAGAGGTTCGTGTTGGAATTCGTACTCTGCCTCCTCAAAGACATTATGCAAGACAATATTTAATAAGTATAGTGTTAGCGGTGGCCCACCTGGCTGATACCTACGCTACGCCATAAACATGTTGTGACGTCACTACAAAATTCATTAATATAGAATTGCTTTAATAGTACTATTTTGCTTTATATAATTCGTAATAATACTTATCTAAAGTAATGCGTGCTGGGATTCGTACTCTGCCCCCCGAAAGACATTATGCAAGACATTATTTAATATAGTAATGACTACTGTACTGTGTCTCTGCGAATACTGAAGTAAAGGTCATTCAATATTCTCGGAGTACCTCAACAATTCAATGAACAATGCTGTCCACACATCGAGGAAAGGACCCCAATTGGCATTGCAGTCCAAGAGCGCGTGGAATGACGACATTGTATTTATCCTTTTTTTCATTGATAATGTTAACATTCACACGATAAACCCAGTTTAGTTATCAGGGTCTCTAGTTTATCTTAAGTAACAATGTAACTTTTAAGAAAGTAAGTACATGCTTAAAAGTTACATTGTTTTTGGAAAATAAACGATTATTATTTCAATTTACGTTCATTCAGAAATATATGTGCCTACTTATACAGGGCAGTTATTAATAATTAAAGTATAAACATAGCTACTACGTACGCCAGATAACTAAAAATAAATCTGTGTGCGATATTTTAAGGTGCACTGACACGTGTCTGGTGATCGCTGTTTATATAGAGACGTCACTTAGTACTTTCCCGGTGACGTCAATAAATAGCTACTAGCTAGTTATTAATATTGTTAGGGGTATGACCATATGTTACAGAGAGCGGTCACTTCCGTACACAAGGGAAAGTTATTTAATAAAGCTATTGAATTGTCCCGCAGCCCTAATTTGTACCCAATTAGGGCTGCGGGACAATTTAAACGTATTTATTTTTAATTTTAGTTTCTTTTATAAGTCTTCAAACCCGCGTAAAATTTATGTTTTCTTGTCTCCTCTCTGTGTATATACAACGTTTAAATGATAACCGAAATAATACTTTACAGGCTTTAGAGGAAGATTATGTACTGTCTCTGAGCCTTATCTGTGACACCGAAAGCCTAATAGTTTTGAGTAATCCACTGCCATAGTTTTAACAGAAAGAAATCATTCATTATAGAAATAATTATATAAAAAAATACATAAATAAATAAATAATTAAATAAAGAAATAAATAACTAACTTAAGGACTAACTAAGTGACTGACTGACTCACTGACTGACTGACTGACTGATTGACTCACTCACTCACTGAATGACTGACTGACTGACTGATTGATTCACTCACTCACTCATTGAATGACTGGCTGACTAACTGACTGAAACGTTTGACGTTAGGAAAATGTATTACAAAAGTCGTAAACATTGTGTTAAGTTAATAGTTTTTTTTAACTCTAGGTAGATAGTAGTAATCTTTGTTATGACACTTTAGACGTAGTTTTTTTAGCGTTAATATATTTTCGACTCCCTCTCGGTGACCGACTCACTGACTCACTTACTCACTGACTGACTGAATCACTCACTCACATACACACTAAAACACTCACTCACTGACTCTCTTATTCACTGACTGACTGACTGACTGACTGACTCACTCACTCACTAGCTCACTGACTCTCTTATTGATTGACTGACTGACTGACTGACTGACCGACTCACTCACTCACTAGCTCACTGACTCACTATTATAATTAAGCATTGTTAAGAATAAAAAAAAAACAGTTTATCTAAATTCATTATTTTCAATTTTTCTATGTGTATATGTGGTGTACAATAAAAGTGAGGCACAGTCCCAAAGATGCTGGCAGCATTGCCCCTTTGGATGGCCAAACTAATTCGTTGGCCAAGGTAACTGCCCGCTCTAGGATCACCGGAAGATTCAATAACCCTTTTCGATAATTCTTTGAAAAGGGCTCTTGCCTCCGGACCCCACGGTCCCAAAGTCTCTACTCCAAAAGGCACAAAAATGAAGCTGCTATCCAGGTTTTCATATTTACGCCTCTTGGCCTGCTCGGCACTGGTAGCAGCCGCACCTACCATTGACGAGGTGGCCTGGATGTGTGATGCAGCTAGGGTATCAACACAAGTTGAATCCCACAGAAGTGACCTTCCAAGTCTCCAAGGTATGAGCGTCATACCATCAGGTCTCTTGCCATCGCTCTGCGCCAAACCAATAGGTTCTAATACAGCTGGTACGTGAGCGGTAGCAAGAGATCTTCGGATGATGTCGTTGATGGTGGTATGGCGAGAGAAGCGACCGGCGCTTCTTGAACAGGAGAGTCCATGGTGACCATAGGTGTCAACGCTGTCACCGCAGTGGCATCGATGAGGCTGAAATATAGAGGCGCCAAGCCTAAGACCAATCACCACCGACAGAGTGGTGTGGTCTAACATAGTGCCCAGGTTACCTGAAGAGCATGTAGCCAGTAGCCGGTTTTCTTATGGTTTTATAAGTTTAATAATGAGGATGTTTAATTTTTATCTAAAAACAATCTATCTATTTTAACTAGTAGGATAGGAGGCGGGCGCGCCGTGACGAATTGTTTAACTTATAAGTACGCCACGTTGCCGCTGGTTTAATAATGTTGGGACCCCTGGTCTAAGTAATATGATATGACGCAGTAGACACGGAAACAAAGTGATTAGTTGCTTGCCCGTTGATAGGATTGTATGTGGCAGACATTTTGTATGACACCTACTAAGTGCTACCTATTATTTCCCGCGATTCCCTCCGCTTAATGTTATTGGTAAACTTCCACATCCTATTGGTTAATTTTTTTTCAATTCCATTACGGAAACTTTATTTCATTAACATAGAAGCTTTAATTGGCATCATCATCATCATCAAGTCTATTAATTAATTAATTTATTTATTTTTTAATTCGATTATTACGGTTAACACCAATTACACTAATTAAATACATAGCAGATTAATTAATACAGATTAAAACGAGAACAAAAAAAAAGAAAAAAGAAAATACAAAAATAAAAACAGAAACAAAAACATAATTATAACAATTCAATTAACTTTACAATAGTTTTACCAACTAGTAATTATACTATCTTCTCAAATAATAACACAATTGTTAAGCCAAAAACATGGTGCTATTATATTTCTCAGAGTTCTTTAGTAATGCCCAACTGCTGGACACAGGTCTACTCTCCCAAAAGAGAGAGCGCTTGAGCTAAGCTAAAATAGTGTAGTTATTTCATAAATACAGACAGCCACTCTAATTTTTATCTATGGATCAACTAAATTCCGACTAAGCCGAAGGTCACCAAATTCAGACTGGTAATTAGTCTCTTTAGTATGTAGATTAGTCAAACATAGTTGTAATTTAAGTTTAAATTTTAATCATAACTTCTTTTATAATAGTAAATTGGTTTTTTCCGTTTATTTCCGTTTCGGCTTTTGTTGTTGTTCTTTTTAATCGTTTTTATTGATTCTCTTCGAAAATTATTAGTTCATAAGCGAAATTAGCATGTAGTGTTTACCTTTAAATGGTTTTGCATACTCTGTGTAATGTGTATGTGTATAATGATTTAATAAGTACCTAATATTATTTTTATTTATGTGAAATCGCTGGTAGACTCAATAAATAAATAAAATAAAACTGCCGGTGGTCCGAAGAGCATCAAATTCAGCATCTCATCTGGGTTGTGTGGCCATTAAAATGAGGATGACGGTAAGTAGCGGGCCTTACCCCTAATCGGTTTCTACGCGACATCGTGTCACACCGACCATCTAAATATCCGGGCGGCATGTTTACGTGCTGGCCACGTGAATAACGCCACCACCACCACCGCCTAGAACAAATGTATAGAAATGTACCAACTATGCCTTCTTTAGCGGCGTCCGGCGAACATACTAATCTAAACTTAGTATTAAAATATTATAAATGGAATAGATTTTTTTGCTTGTTTGTTTGTACCCAGTAGGCTCCGAAAGTACTGGACCGAATTTAAACACTTCTTCGCCAAAACTATTGCGAAGAACATAGACTACAATTATTTAAAAAAAAAAATGGAGAACCTTAAGTAAATTGCATTAACTTAATTGCAATAACCCAAAGTAGCGAATGAAATTCATAACATGGCGTGTGCTGAAAAAACTTTTAGAAGAAGACCTAAAAATTATGTAATACATGATTTACGTATGAAATAAACCTACAAAACTTACAAAAAAGTCCGCGAGGGATAATATTTAACTATCATAGTACTCGCAATAGCAGCTTTAGCTTTAGCTTGTTACCTAACATTTTATTAGATCGCCGGCAAAACAAAAGTGGGGATCCTCTTCACGGAATCGCAGTATTAAGTTTCATTTAAATAAGGGTATTTATATAGCAGTAAAATACTTTTAAGTTCATTATAATCGGACATTTAATGTAGAAGTTACGGCAAGTTTAAAAAGTCCAAACAAAACAGTTATTTGTGGAGATACACTTAATTGAATACAATTATATTTCTTTAACAAGAATAGACCGCTTAAAAATAAGCTTTGGAAACCAATACAAACCCAGACATAGTCGCGGATAACAGCTAGTTATACATACTAACATGTATTCACATCGCGTGAAAAATCGCAAAAGTCCCTTACAATCTATGTTTTCATTGGATTGTAGATACGTTATTTAGCCGCGCCTGAAAAAAAGACCACCAAAAAAAAAAACTCTCGAAATGAAGCCCTCGACATCACTATGCCGGTTGGGGGCCATTCTGTCTGTGGTTTAAGTGTGTTGGCTCCTTAAGATTTCATTTTAAACACGGTTGTATAACGCTATAATGAGTGCTGAAAGCTTCAACACTGAAATGGTGGAGTTAAAACTTTAAATATGCTTTCGAATACGGACTTGAGCTCAATCATTTTGTAATTGGATCTGTTGTTAAGGGCGGATTGGTGTCATGAACTAGATTTCGAAGTACCACCTACTATACTTTTATTGTTAGATAGAGTTCAATGCCCTGCGAGTTTAACCTTAATAATGATTTGTGGAGCTTGGAAGTCAACAATCACCTCTTGTATGCATAGACCTTAAATAACTGACACTTCGCTCGAGTGCGTAATTACATTTCTTAATTTAGAGATCTCCCTAGCGTAGTGGTGACCGTAGTCTCATAAGAGGAAGGTCCCGGGCTCGAACCCCACTAGAGGCAATTTGGGAATTTTTCATTTCCAAATTTCACTGCTTTGGTCTGGTGGAAGGCTTCAGACACAACATTAATAGCAAAGAAGTGTCCCAAAAGCGAATTAGCGCGCATATACGATGTTGCGAGCAACCAATTAGAGGTACCGATTTTAATAAAACTATCATACCCCTAACATGTTAGCCCGCTAACATCTTAGATTTTACGCCTACGGTTACCTATTCGATCGCGTGAAAGTTAATTACGATTTGTATGGAATCGAAAGAGCACCATCTCGTTACAATACTGGGACTGGTGGACTTTAACGACATCTTGTTAGTTATTACAACCAGGACAGGCGAATTCTGACCTGGTTATAAGAATATCACTCTTATCTAAGCAATTCATGTGCTGACTTAGGAATCGAACAAAACAATCACAAGTACACTAGTACCATAATATTTATTATTGTAATTTGTAAAAATGCACTGCATTGTAGTCGTTGACGTAACTCTGCTCTTTCTTAATTCTGACGGGAACAATACATGTTCCTCCAAGTTAAATGGTGCGTTACATCTTATACCAGTTACTAAATACAGCGGGATGCCTTGTGTTAAACTTTAGAAATAAATTATCAGAAGGGGGATCATTCTTCGCATGTAAACACATGATATAGACATGTTTATTTCGAAGCCTCGTTGTTTTAGTGGTGAAGATGTACAACTGTGAATCGCAAGGCCTTGGCTCGATTCATGGGTCGGCCAAAAAATTATCTAGAAATTTCCACATCCCTTTGAAATTTGCACTGTCCACCGCCGACAGCAAGCATCGTCGTACCAGTAACTATCACTAACTTGTCATAATAAAATCGTTAAAGCCAACTCGCATTGGGAAAGCGTGGAGGGTCAATGCTCTAATACTTACTTCCCATGAGAGAAGAGGTCTGGGCCCATTAGTGGGATAATAATGGGCTGAAGAGGATATTCCACTATGGATTTACTTACACACTACACTTATCTTGCTCACAAGAAAAGCTTTACTCGTCTTTGCATGCAGCAACGAGAGTGCTGACAGCCTTAGCGCAAGATTTGGTCGGATGTACTCGTGGAGCCGTTTTCGCATATCAATCTCTGTATCGTCAAAATAAAATGGACTTCAGGTTACTTGTTTTAGAATTTTTGTTTAACAAATGTTCCGACAAAAGTAGGAGCTAAATAATTGTAAGCATATCTGAGCTTTAATGCAAGGGAATAGAATCCATTTTACTCCGATGTTCGCTCTCCATCCATTTTACTCGAAAACGACTCGATTGCGAGCGAGCAAAGCTTAAGGCTACAGCAATGGATACTAGTCATAGGGTACTTTCAAGAAATTGTAGGTCCAGGGGAAACCATCGTATTCAGATGGAAGAAGTTGCGGGCATTATTTTGTGTTCTTTACGGCAAAATCTGCTCCACTGATTATAAACTCTTAGAGATGTTATCATGTACCTCATGAACGCCATATGTTAGTAATCATTCTATTTTCGAAATTTTCAGAAAGCAGGTTAAATTATGTAGCGCTATTATTAGCTACAGGGTTCTTAGCTACGGATAGTGTTACTAAATTCTGAAATCAGAAGATTTGAGAATAGATTCATTATTAAGTTCGGGCGTAACGGAATAATCAATCTGGTGGGAACTCAAACATCTGGACAGGTAACTATTCAATAACAAGTTATGAAAACAAGGACTCTTGTATCCATGGAGCAAATTATAAAGCCCGCCCGCGGCCATAGAAGTAGCAGTCTATTTAAAGCTCACGAAGGTAGATCTAAAGATTCATTGGCCAGTTATATTGACAGAGTTGTTCACGTGGATCGGGATTCAAGAATCCCCGACGGAGGGTGTAAGGGGGGGCACAACACAACAGCGGCGCGCAGTCGTGAAGGGCGCGCTTTGCGCTGGGCGGGCAACTCAGTCGCGGCAAAACCTGCCGCTAGCGCGATCCCCGCGTCCTGTTGAAATCAATACAGACTATAATAAAAAATAGAAAACGACTCAAACACCACCCCCGTACAATAAAACACCCATCAAACACTAAAGTTAGTTAATTTATGTGCACGCTTCTGTGACCGCGAATTTAACGTTCGTGCTGCCAAAGTCATCCATGGACATGGCCACCATAGCAAACACATGATCGCCGACAGTCTCGCATACTGCCGCTCGTGAGTTATTCTTGGTTTAACGATTCATGCCTGTGTGTTTGTACGTAACAGTGTTTAATCGTAACGTTACGTAAATGCCCGCAGGCGTCTCGAAATCGATAAATTTTATTTATTAATCTACCATTACCTTACCGTAGGTTTGTAAGTGAAATCTTTCTAGTAGCGTTTAGCGGCTTTTGTCAAAACAAATATGTGCCGAATTTACCGAGTTTCCGTTGAATTTTAATATCCTCAAGCTCAGCGCACTGCTAAAATTATATTTTACCGACTTCATATTATCAGAACTACTGATATAAATTAGGCAAACTTAAAAATATGTAGCGTTTTCTGCTTAACGTCAATTTTAGGTCAGGAGAGCGTCATGAAAGTTGTGAGTGTCAAAAATGTTATTATATAACACAGTATCCTTCTTGTGACGTAACTGTAGTCTGTTGGGCAGCTTACATGATCATATTTAGGGAAAATTATTATCAGAGTTAATAAATAACTGAAAAATGTTCTATTACGCTTGGGTTATGTTAGACGAATTCAAGTAAAAGTGCTCTGCTCGAAAAAGCTACAGGATCTGTTAAGCTGTATAATTAATATGCACCCTCCAACATTGTCGTAATAGGTTACACGTGTATCTTATACCTAAGTACAGATGTATCTCTAGCTAATTTCGATAAAAGTTGAAATTGCCTTTTAACAGATTAGTATCATTACGTCAAGTGGCACTTATCGTCACATATTATACCTGCTTGTTTTATGTGCGCTTTACTTTGTATGGCAGGGCTCTATGGAAGGTTTTTGATTTATTCTTTAATTAATCTTACTCAGAAACTTAAAATTATAAGCACCTATAAGCTACAAAATATTTTGTAGCAGATTTTAGTTGGGGACTGTACTACACAAAACACAAAAGCTATTTAGGTAATAATCTACAAGTACTAAAGTTAGAACTCTCAGAAACAGTCCGAGTTTTTCGTTAAACAAACATAACAATGGTTCTGTTTTGAAACTAACACATCTTTAGTTAAAGATGTTATTTTTTAAGCTTATACCATAGATTAATTTAGATAAACCAGATTCCCTTTTTTACTTGTATAGGTCGTGCGACTTTTATAAAACCTCCAGTCAGAGTTGTGAATATGAAAGTGTTAAAGGAATATAAGTTTGTATTTTGTCAAAAAGGGTTAACGAGTATACCGGTGATCCCATAGCTGGCAGTTTACCTACCTTGGCCATTCAAAGGGGCAATACTGCCAGCATCTTAGGCAATATGCCTAGCTGCGGTGGTTTCGAATACGTTTCAGTTTTTATTGATGTATTTCAGTATAAGTTGTTTTAGTAAAAAAAAATAATAGATAGTTTGTATGTAATTATTATTTTTGGTTCCTTATTTTGTACTGCTTAAGAAATTGTGAAGCTTTTTGATTATTTATTAAAAATAAGTTTGTCCTGTCTTATAAAATTAAAGTTGATATTTAGTTTCGGAACTAAATATCGACCTAGCCTAGCTTAGTCCCTATATGGAACTGTTTTCGAGCACCCTTAAGTAGGTACTACGTTGTAGACAAGGTTAAAATTTCATATCCTGCAGTAGTTTTAGCCTTCAGACGTATGTATATAACTTAGTCGTGTCGCACCCTCAGAAATAACGTGATCTCAACATTATTTAACTCACAGTTTATAATCAACGCATATGTATTTCGACTGGTCTACTATCGAAATTAAAAATTTATATATTTCAAGTAGGCCTAATGTAAGTTACCACTTTTGAAACGACAAGTCAGTCTATTTGTAGTAATTTTACTACCAGTTCGGAAGGCAGATTCCACCGCTAAGAGCCGGCAAGAAACTCTGCAGATTGCACTTTTTCAACATCATGTTACAGTTTACAATATTGTGAGAGATGAGAGCGCAGCCTATTTTCAAGCCTTTGCGTTACTAAATTCATCAATCGTTTAGTAACTACAATTTATTAAATGTGTTTCAACGCATTGTTTAAACTTATGCAATGGTAGGTCCAAAATTACCTTGGTATAAAAACATATACTCATATGCGGATGTCAATTCAGAGTAAGGCGGCTGTTTATATCCACTTTTCGTTTATAAAGAGTAATGTTTTGTCTCACAAATTGTGTAGTGAAATTGTTATAAAAATATATAGGTACGGTACCTTCACAAGAAGGTACCGTAATTATAATAACTTATTTTTTTAAATTTTCTCAGGGATTTACGAGGTTTGAGCTCAACTAAAATTGGGTCCCAAAAATATTGGTTTAAAGTGTATCAACCTTTTTAAATGATGGAGGTGATAAACACGATGAACTGCCTCGTTGGTCTAGGAGCTAGCATGTTCAAATACAGATCAAGAGGCTTTTCGGTCGAGCAAAAAATTTGTACTGAGGTTTTCTACAAAAATAGATCTCTGTACCAGCCCGGAGTTAGGAAGCTAGCTAGCAGCGTTTACTCTCGTACCTCGGAGAGTAAACGCTGCTAGCCCGTTTAGCCGTCGTATCATCACTGGCTTTTAGTAGTAGTAGATTTTTTGTGACAAAGATAGTTCGGAGAAGTATGCTACCATAGCTTATATCTGCCGCCAAGCAGTATTGCTGTGTTCTTGTCTGTTGCTGTTGTTATAACGGGCACATGAGGCTTAACACCTAAGTCGCAGATTGATAGTTACAGGGCGGCATTATGTTGTATCCAGCATTTCCTGCGAAGTGTTGATCTGTTTTAGGCGATGGCTTTCCTCTCACGGCCGGCCCATATGCTTATGCCGTCAATTATTATTACTATTAAAGAAAAAACGGTCAAGCGAATCGACCCGCATTTCAACAGTGTGGTTATGCTCCAAAACCATCTCTCCTATAAGAGAAGATCCGCCCAGCATTGGAACGTTAATACCCTAATGGTGTAATCTTGCATCTTATGAAACCTTATTTTGCCAGTATCAAAAATCTATGTAGTAAGTTAAGAAAATTAAGCTTAATTTGCTATACTTCGCGAACAGCAGGAGAATCTGTATGGTGTAATTTATAATTTCTTCAGTCCATATACTCCACACCAAACAGATCCTCGGCAATGTACCCTCTACGCACGTTTCTCTCCGAAACCGGAGCATCCTGAATTGACTTGAATAAGGAGGAGATGTTCTACATATCCGGATTGAAGAAATTATAAATTACACCATACAGATTCTCCTGCTGTTCGCAGAGTATAAGTCGCAAATTAAGCTTAATTTTCATAATATATTATGCATTTCCGCAAAGTAACGTCTGCTTCTATCCAATATATACTTAGTAGATATTTTTACTCTGTAAATACATTATGGACTAAAAACACGTTGTCATTCTCCTTGGAATTCGGTCTGAATTTGGAGATTACCCTTGCCCTTGATAATTATGCGAACGTGACGTGCTGTATTCAAGGCTTTAGTATACGTTAACGATAAGTAATGGTTCTATTACAAAAGTTTTTAGAAGCTATATATACTTCTTTATTCGATCTGTAGCACTATTCTTGTAGAAAGGTTTTTTTTTTGATAAATATAGTGCCTACCTTAAAAAGTGAACTACAAAAGACTGGTGCTTTGTAGACCTAACTAAGTCACAATAAAACGCATTTGGTGTCGAGAAAAAACGGTTATTTTCAATCATCATTATTAGACATTACTCCTTACAAAATTAATCATTCTATTTTCGAAAAAATCTTGTGAAGATCTTGTGAATACCTTGACAGCATGTTGTTTGGCTTATGAGATACCTACCAAAAAATATTTACGGGACCCCTTACGTTCATGAGTAGTTAAGGTACAGCGCGGTTTTTATAATACTAAATCACATTATGTTACCGCGAGAAATAACTAGTGATATACGTATTTCTTGTCTTGTTTAACTGGCTCGATCCGAGTCAGGGGCAATTTGAAATCTTTTAATTTCATACGTTTTTCTTATCTGGTCTGATGGGGGGCTTCGGCCGTGGCTAGTTACGAACCTGTCGACTAACTAAACAAATGCGATGTCGCAGGGGTAGGAGTATATAACATTTATTCCCTAAAAGGTTAGCCCGCTACCATCTAAGACTTCATCATCTGCCACAACCAAAAAAACCTATTTTATGCGAACTCACCCACCCAATGTCACTCTTACAACGAAGATAAATCTATCGACACCTCATTTATCAAAATCTATCAACCTGTTTTGGCTGTTGCCTAATACCTAATTTTTTTTTGTGCGTTTGATCCGCCATTTTGCCTCTATGTGACGTCAATAATCTAGCCACAGAATTAAGAACATATGGAAACCGTGTACACGGTAATTTTGAAGCATCAAAACCACACCACTTTAGCAGTGTTTCTCGAACAGGCTGCTGATCACTTCATACCATTTAGCAGTTGAGATTAATTATTTACCTCTAATGTTCTAAGCATTTCTCATAAAATGATGAAAATGGTAAAATCTTGTGAGCTAGCAACACTCAAGTGTCAAACCGCTTGTTCGAGAAACACTAATAAAGTGGAGTGGTTTTTGAGGCTTCATTGTTAGTTGTGTACACGGATTCTTCTTATTGCGGTGCGTCTCCGACTAGCGAAGGTTGGCAGTCAGCTTCGTAAATTTTTGTCTATCTTTCGCGAGGCGAAATAATTCTGCTGCACTCGCGATTCCAGTCCACTCTCTGATGTTACGACAACAGGACTATTTTCACGGATTCTGTATAATCTTAATTCTGTGGATTTTTATTATTATTATACATTACTTTTTTGAACGTCTTTTATGAAGGCTACTCGGCTCAAAGCTTAGGGACCCGGGACACTGCGCGTCTAGTCCTAGTGTAGTTAAGTACCATACTGTGAAACAGTCGATCACTTAGTCACTTGTATTGCTTTTTCGGACTTCGAATCACTAACTAAGATGTTCAAAGGGCTGTAACATACGTACGGATAGATATATTTAGATCCTGTTTTCAAGAAATATCCGCCATGTTGTATAGTATCGGTATGTAGAAAGCTTAAGTTTCTTATGGATGTTCACATCGAAAAGGAAAATGGTAAAAAAGGACTAAAAGTTACGTTGTTGAAATACCATCAACACGTACGAAGCGTTTTGCTTCCTTCCTTCCTTTCTGATCCGCACCGCAAAGGCCTGGAATGCCCTCCCATCTTCCGTCTTCCACGATACCTATAATCTGGGTACCTTCAAATCAGGAGTGAATAGGCATCTTCTAGGCAAGCGCGCTTTATCTTAGGCTGCATCATCACTTACCATCAGGTATGATTGCAGTCAAGCACTTGTCTATATATTTAAAAAAAGAAAACTATTTTGCTTAGATAACATACATATTCAAATCAAGGGTAAGTCCTTAGATCTTATTTTTCACGTAAACTTTTTGACTATTGCCACTTGGGTTTATATCCAGTTAGCGAAACCGAAGCTAAAACAGTACCAATAATTATTATTTATTTACCTTTCATCATGCAGCGTCGAGCACTAATGCAAAACCAACGATGGTCTGCCAAGAAAATAAACAAAATCGTCGGAAACCGCCGGCCGGTCATTAAAGCGACGTTTATATTATGCAGAATGAAATGCGCACTACACGAGCACTGGAGAGGTAAATCACTTTCCCGTGCACCACGTGTATAGATTCACTAGCTGTGACACGCGGTTATCATCATCGTCATCCATTACCGACCAACTACAGTCTCTCAGATAGTCAGTTTGCCAAGTGTGGATTACTGGACCTCGCACGCACTTTTGACAACATTATGTAGAACTCTCACGCATGCCGGTTTCCTATCGATGATTTCCTTCACAGAGCAAGGGATATGAAATGAAATACACTTTATTGTACACCTAACAGAAATTAAATTATATACAAAAACAACACAATAAAACACAGGTACAATCGCTAAAAAGCGATCTCTGCCAGGCAACCCAACAAAGGAAAGGAAAAAAAACAAAAACACAGACTTAAGGGTTAGGTTGTACACAAGAGCAGAGAATATTAAATTGCATTGGATTGGATATTTAATTGCTTAGATTAAAAACGCAATTAACGTCGAACAGTTAAAGGTGCGTGGCGGGCACGAACTCGGTCTTCCGAAAGGCAAGCCTTGCCCGCTACGCTATCACCGCTTAGGTTTTAGTCTTGTTACCGTAGGTTTTGGAACTCCGTACAGCAGTGTTTGTTTGTATGTAGATAAAATATAGGTAGCATGATGATATATGTATGGACTTTGGCTAACACACTATCGTGTGTTGATGATCAGTCTTGAGGCTAAAACTCCTCCCTTTATAACTTTTTAAGCATTCAAATATCATTTGATTCAACGGTGAAGGAAAAATTTGTGAGTGAAGTTACCTACTAAACAGAAAAAAAGAGAAGTTTACCCCCGTTCAATATTACAAGTAAGATATTATTTGAAATTATTTCTACCCTTCTATGCTTGGAGAGTCGATAAAACTGGAAAAACACACATTCTGTCCTTTCCCCGTGACGAAAATGGCTACTGCCCATGCTTTTCGTGCTGATGTCGTTATCATTAATTAAATGAAAGCATATTTTCGTTACTCTACAGACAAAATTGCCCGAATTTCGACCGCAATCCGTAATACTGCTGGCATGCGAGATTCGACCGTCACCTTTGAATTTTTGGCATGTTTATCTACTTTCTCATAAATAATCTTCTGCTTACCTACTTTCCGTGTTTGTTTTTGGGGCGGCGTAGCTCATACGTACCGTAGGGTAACTATTGTCGGTCTACCATCGCCCTTTTCTCAGTAACTTGAAATCACAAAGTTAAGAACATACAGAAACCGCGTACACGACTAATAGTAAAGCATTAACAACCACTCCACTTTAATAGTGTGTCTCGAACAGGCGGTGAGTCTTTTCATTCTATTTATAATAATAATAACAGTTTTTTTTTTGCTTAAAAATACAATGTTTTTTTAAAATAACCCCCAAACTAGGAAATCCCGTGTCTTGGGGGTCAGTGTCTTCCCATATGTGCATCGGGATTAGAGAAAACAGAGAGAATAGATTTTTGGAAGTTTACATTATCAACATACAATTTATTATGTGTATAAGTGTGAGTGTGTGTATGTGTGTGTGCGAGCATGCGTGAGTCTGTGTTTGTAAGTGTGTGCGTGCATGTGTGTGGGTGAGTGTGTGCGTGTGTGTATTAAGAAGTTGACAGACCTCTAATCTTCTAGACTTTTACCATAAAATGGGAATAATGGTAAAAAATTGTGAGATAGCAATTTTCTGCGGGTATGAAGTTAGACGTGCGCAGGCCTCTTGCACTGTTTGTGGACTTGTGTCCAATGCATGCAATAATGATTAAATGAGGGTTCTGTATGGTCTTAATTCTATGCTTTAATTATCTTGTTGGTCAATGAACTCTTGTTATTTTTTAATTCATCACACAAATCATCATGTTCATCACACAAACTGCCACTGGCCACTGCGCCAGTCGGCCGTCAACTTAGCTACCAATATACTTGTTTTTTTGGCCAATATTTAGTTAAAAGAACGGAGAGTAACATAGGCTACATTTATCCCACGAAAACCAACGGTTCCCAAATCCCACGGGATCTGTAAATAACCGTAATAAACGCGGATGAAGAACGTGGGCCACAGTTTGTACTTAAATAATAAAACAAAATGATATAGGAAAACCATTGTTGTCTGACTGTCTGCACGCCCTTATGTCACTACCCTTTTTCTATTAAGATATCAAGTTATTCAATATCATAATTTTTCTTATTGTAAGAAAATCAAACTACTCAAACGCAATAAATACGGCATATCGAAGCGTGTTTTGATAGATACTAAAAGCCCCATGTACCTATACTGTTTCGAGCAGTGGCGTGCACAAGATTTTAGACTGGGGTGGGCACAAAGTAGGAAGATGGTGTCAAATGGATAAATCCTGCTACGAGCTTTTTAAATATTCTAGGGTAGGCAGTCCTTTTTTGCATATATGAAGTGCTTTCGAGTACACACTTCCCAGAAAACTAAAACCTTTAAAATATTACACGAAGATAGTTTCACAGCACAGAGAATGAGAATAATACGAAAATCAATGATTTTAATTGTCGTTTAAACTACCTTGTCGGAATTGGGAAAATGGAAACAACATTTCAATTCGAAAAACCTAACGAATATCGGATTTTATCAAAAGATTGCACTTTTATCTGAACTTTGACATGAGCTAAGCTACGGTTGAAGGTTTGTATAATAAATAAGAGGAATGCGTCTGGACAACATCGGTCGATGCACCACAGTTCAAAGTTCTCGATATCAAGTGAACCACCTGAATAGTAATTCCATGGTGTAATAATTAAATATCTATACTTATAATACATCTGCAACTGGATGATTTCTGTACATTTAATATATTTTGAAAATTTTGACCCGGGGAAGCATTGCTATTTTTTCCGCATTTGTCTTTCGAAATCCGCGCGGAAACGGAGTTTTAGATTGACGTGGTTTTTCAGATAGGCATAGTTAAAATATTATCAAGATTTTGCGTTTGCTTGGTTGAACGCGCTAATCAATTAAGGCTGTATAACATCACGCTACGAACAATGGCTACCATCATTAATGAGAAATGTTGCATGCAAAACATATCCTTTTGAGAAATTCCGATTCTGCTAGTCGGGTACTAATGTGCCAACAACGTATATTTACTTATGTGTAAATAATAAGAGGCCGTGCTTTGGTGCCGTCAGATCCAAAATGTGATAAATGTGATGTTTTTTATTCTTTTTGTTAAATTTAAGAGCTAGTGTTGAAATATGTAATTGTTTTCTGTCCCAAATAAATAAAATCGCCATCCTTTTTTCTGCCGCTAAGCAGTACTGTTGCGATGCTGTGTTCCGGTCTGTAAGACGTGGTTGCCGGTGTGGTTACAGAAACATGCGGCTCAACCTATGCCTCAAATTGATGGGCATGGGGCGATAACTTGCATGACGTGCTCCTTGCATACACTGTAAAGTGTTTCACTGTTAATAGGCAATGGTTTTTCACTATAGTGGGCCATTTGCTTTGTCACTCTGAACCACCCACTCATGATTTAATCAATCATGAGTGGCTTAGCCAAACACAGGTAAAAAAGAAACAAATAACAATCGGACACACTTTCTTATTATTTTATTCTTAGGAGAGCACTATTTTTAGACCTGTCATTTTAGTTTAGTTTAAAAATTTGTGTACAACAGAATAAGCTGGAATATTACGTCCTCATGAAACTAAATATGTATCAAACCGCAACGGTATTTATACCAAAATACTCACTGACACCGGTGATGAACATTCGTGGTATGCCAATTACCTTTTAATTATTTCTCCAAATAATTTATTTGTTTTGCAAAAATGCTAATCAATTAATTAATAATATAAACCTAATAAGAATTTTGTAAATTCGGGTTTTTTATTTATAAAATAGTTAAAACTTAAAATTTGTTTATTATACAATACGATTGAGGTATAAAATTGTATTATAACAGAGAATCACTTTTTCAAAACTTCTTTAAAAAATGATTTTGTTCTCCTTCACAGAGGCTATATGAACCCTGGTCATGTTTTAAATATCGCCTCTGTGATTCTCTGTTGTAATAAAATTAGGTTTCTAGAGTGGCTCAACTTTTATAACATACAGAATATTTAAAACTTTATTTGTTCCCAGTCATCACTCTTTCGTAGGTTACCTAAAAAACTTTACTATTTTAGCGGCACAATACCGCAAGAAACCAGAAATTAAAAAAAAAATCATGAAGGTAACTTAGTTAGAACAACAACCTCCTACATCTTACATCTCTCTCAGACGAAATACCAAATACTTTAATCGAATGACGTCGAGGAAAAAAAGTTACAACAGTTATACTGTTAACACGTCATAAATAACATACTGTATACAATTATGTTCTGTTAACTCATAGTGAGTGTGTATGTGGATAACAGCGATGCTTTCGATACTTTGTAATGGCAGGAGCGCCATTTTCCGAGCCCTGTCATGTTAATTATTTCGCCCCGCTGGATTAAATTATAATCATCATTATCAAACCCATTTAGATAGCCGGTTGGCGCAGTGGCGACCAAGCAGGGTCCAAGGCCGTGGGTTCGATTCCCACAACTGGAAAAAAAAATGTTTGTCTGCTGAACATAAATGTTTTTCAGTGTCTGAGTGTTTATCTTTATATTATAAGTATTTATGTGTATTATATTCATCAGCTATCTAAGTACGCAAAACAAAAGCTACGCTTACTTTGGGACTAGATGGGATGTGTGTATTGTCGTAGTATACTTATTTATTTATTCATTACGTGGATTAAAGGTGTAGGAAACCTGCATGCCTAAGAGCTTTTCATAATGTCCTTAAAAGCATGTGATTGAAAGTCTATACCAATCTACACTTCGCAAACTTGGTGGAGCCTAATGCCCGATTTCACTAACGATGAACAAGGCAATGCCTAAATAAGTAACTCCTAATCGAAGGAGATTCCTCAATCGTTTATCAAAAGTTATCACCTAAAATCAGTTGTTGTTATCAGTTGGTGAAACGTTTTTTTTCTTTAGACATCGCCTAAATCTTTAGACATTGAATTAAGGCGATGCCTAGGTTAAAAGTGAAATTTCTTAGCAACAAGAAAAGTAGAAAGCAAGAAGTGAAACTGAATTCCAATAGGCGGAAGGTGTGACACGGTGGGTCGTAGAATAGGGTGGGCGTACGGTGTTGCAGGGAACCGCTTGCACAAAATATAACGTTTAATATCTAAATGCAACAAAAGTTACTCTTATGGTAACCGTTGTTGAATTCAGATATGTCAAAAGTTAAGAACGTTATCATGCCCAAAATCTGACGTCGTTGAAAATGTCACCTCAACATCAGCAGCTCAACGTGTTTCAGTTTGATGTACGAGTAATATATATTATAGAGGTGCATACGACAAGTTCTCTTGATTAAAAATTTAAATGAAAGCAAGGCCACGATGGGATGTGGATTAAATTATCGTGGATGGATAGGTATATCTGAATCGGTCGGGTGAACAAATGGAAAGCACCTTATGTGCATCGGAATCTATGTTTAACTGCTATACTGTTATTTCCTGTTCAATCACTTTGTTCTATGAATAACGGTTGCCTACGACTTCACCCACGTACCTACTACAATTAGAATTTTTTTAGAAACAAAATTTCATGCCCTATTCAATACCCCTTTTCTGTAAATTCTACAGCCGACTGGCGAAATGGGCAGTAACCTTGTTTTTTGAATCAAAGGCCGTGGGTTCGATTCCTATAACTGGAAAATGTTTGTGTGATGAATATAATTGTTTTTCAGTGTCTGGGTATAATGTATCTGTAATAAATGTCAATGTAAGTTTGTTTTTTACGCTTTCACGTAAAAATTACTTAACCGATCCTCATGAAACTTTGTACACATATTCTTGGAAGTGTTAGAAGTAATATAGGATACTTTTTATCCTGACATTAAGCTCGGTTCCTTTTGGAGTGGGGATGAAAATGTTTGACGATTTTACACCATAACTCCAACAAATTATAACCGATTTAAATAATTATTTTTGTACTATAGAGGTTCTGTAATATGGTTGGAGATAGAGGACAGAACTCCTCAGCGGACAGCAGCAAACCCCTCATTTAAGGCTTAGCGATACTGAATACTTTAAATTTTTTTTAGAACTACAACTAAATTTAATGCCACATCAAAAAACAAAATGAAACGCAGACGAAGTCGCGGGCAACAGCTAGTATTATTATAATAACAACGGTCAACTTTACTGCGGGTCGTGCAATCGAATCTTTAAAACTAAATTTGGCTACGCTAGTTATATCCGTGCACACTCGAGACGTAAATCCAAGGTGTCGCCGTTGACGGTTACGTTATCTTGATCATCATATGGTAGTAGTATCACAGAAAACGCTACTGCCCGTTCTCTGTTGTATTCTCTTAGTCGCCTCGTGGGAAGAGTGAACAATTTTCTTTCAATTGACTTCCAACCCCCATTTTACCCCTTGAAGTAGGTTATATGTATAGTTATATGATGCTCGTATTGTTGTCTAATTGGGAGAAACCTACCAATTTCAAGTCGGCTGGTTATACGGCATTGAATTCGTTACGCAAAACCTGCTTGGTGGAACTTTGTAAAACAATAAATATTTCTATGGTTTCGCACCTAAAAAGTTAAAAACAATTACGGTTCGTATACTCATTGGGAACCGACGAGATGGGCTAAAAAAATTGCCTTTGTGTTGAATCATTCTTGAATAAATATTGTATGAAAAGAAAAGTGTTGCATTTAATGTTGCTTGGATGGAATGTTGCATTCCCTGACGGTTATAAGCATTGGTTTATTGTTACTATAGTGTTATACTATATCTGCACTTACTTAGTAGTTACTTTTGAGCACCGAAATAAACAGTGAACCGCGAATATTTTTTAATCCGAAACATACGGTTTCTGATATTTAGAAGACGTCAGATATTCATAAATAAAGAAAATATATATGTACTTTATCTTAATATATATAAATCTCCTGTCACGATGTTTGTCCGCGATGGACTCCTAAACTACTGAACCGATTTTAAATTAAATTGGCACACCGTGAGCAGTCTGGTCCAACTTAAGAGATAGGATAGCTTAGATCTTTAAGTAAAGTCACAATTTTATTTTATTGCAAATTATTTGTCTATAATTAATTGACAGTCACATGTTATATGTACATACAACTATACTCATTGAGGGTTAGCGATACTGAATACTTTAAAAACAAAATCAAACGCAGACGAAGTCGCGGGCAACAGCTAGTATATTTATAAACACGTCACTTCACTAAGCTACTTATCGTCTACAATGTTGCTTACGTATTTACTAGAAAGTAACAATAAAGAGGATTTACCCTGTGATATCTATAAATAATAGATTTCTGAAAATAGGTTAAAACCTTTGATAAAAGAAATAATTACATACTTGGTGTAGACATGTCTGGGTATTTCTATTTTATTATCAACTAGTGGACCCTCGCGATTTCGTCCGCGTATGAGTCAATAGAGAAGCTAGAATAGATTTCATGATAACATCATAATCATGTACCTACTATTATTTTACGTGGTATACTGAGTAAGTAAGTTGTCATGATTTAAAGTTGATACATACAAACATACATTCATTCATACATCCATCCCCAAAAACTTTTGCATTTATAATATTAGTAGGATGGTACGCATGCATTCGATCGTTGTCCCATATGCCTTGCGATTTGTGAAGAGTTATGTCCTTTATATCCGACCATATTTATCAGATCCTTATTAAAATAAAACAATACATGCTTGATAGTAGACACTTTCGAATAAAAAAAGAATTATTAAAATCGGTTCAAATTTTATGGAGCTATGAAATAAAATTGATAAAAAATTTCATCAAATTTCCCGGAGGAAACTTATTGTTTATCGGGATAAAAAGTATCCTATATGTTGACCCGGAATATCAGCTACAACATTTTATTTAAATCCGTTCTGTAGTTTTCGTGATGCCCGGACAGACAGATAGACAATCAAAAATTCAATAAAAAATCTGTTTTGGACTGGGTATCGTTTATAAAGCATCCACAGAGTACAGAAATCTTCCAGTTACAGTTTTTTATCAGTATAGAGTCCACTGCTGGGCTAAGAGTCTCTCCCAACGGTAGAGTGTGCCCATAATGACCAACTGGGCTGGGTTGGTGAGCGCACTAAATGATAGTGCCTATAGTAGCACAGAGAACACTGCTGCCCGTTCTCCATATCCTTTACACACGTTACTTCATGTCGGCTTGACACCCAATGGTGGTGTCAACTGTATCCCGACATGCCGTCACCACACCATAGAAATATGGTATATAATTCAATATCTAATATATAGCGATAAGACCGTCTTTGCGTCATTTTTACTTTTTCTTGTATTTCTGTTTTCAATATATATTATCTTCCGTTAATTGTGTGCAACAAAGAAAGAATTTATCTATTTACCTATCTATCTAATTTTTTTCGATCGGATTATTTTTGCATAATTTCTTTACAAAATAATGTCAAAATTTCTCATCTGACAGGTATCCTGTGAAGGCAAAATATTTTTATAAATAATTTAATCAGTTGTAAATAAGTAGCTACCATTAGTCTAGGTAATAATGAGCCCACTTTTACTCAAGAATTTCGGATAAAATGGCTACGAAAAGGTTTTTTTTCATCCCTCGTCAAGCCTCAGTCTCATTTAATTACGGCATGAGGTGTATAGGTGTCATTCGTAGTGAATGAGCCAGATTTAAAACTTAATGGGGACATTTAAAACTTCGGTATATTTTAGTTCTTAATTACAATGGAATACAACTTAATTATCTTCTCAGATCTTAACTTTTGCGTGTGTTTTATTCAAACTGGATTTTTGTCAGTTTTGCCGTTTGGCCGTTAGGGTTAAAAAAACGGCAAGCTTCGCTAGGCTCTACTTGAAAGCCGAGCTTCTAATTCTATAAACATACGCCCTAGTCAAAATATTATTTAGCTTGACAGATAGTCTGTTTTTCCGAAAGGATTTAAAAAAAGACGAAGCGCTTCGCTTACCTCGACTTGGGGATAGATATATACAAAATATCATAAAGGGACTTGCGGTTGCGGCATATTTTAGCATCCGACCGTTTGTCTGACGTCAATGTTGCCAGGGAATGTTTTTGTTGGTTGAATAACCCCCGTCGTATTCGATTTCTGAACGTTGCAAACTTTACGCGATCTAAAATGCTACGTGGCCAGCAGAGCTATTCTGTTCCCAGTTGCAACCAAATTTAGCTAGACACTGTGGAAAACTGCCACAAAATAATCTGTAAATCTATGTTTTGCATTCTGAAACCTAAGTTTCCACCTGTGACAATTTCGACTCGGTTTGCATATACAATTATGTAATGTATATAGCGTCATTTGATGGCAACTTTCCACAGTGGCTAGCTAAATTCGGTGTTAACTGAGATACAGCCATTTCAGGTCGCGTTTTAGTTGTCTAAAGTAAAATAATAAGTAATCCTACTACTACATTAATAGCATTCTTTTATTTTTTCCAGAAATGTTTACCTATACAACGTGATACTTACGAAATAAATTTGAAGGATGCATACGTATATTTTATAAGGAAAATATAACTAACTGTAATTATATCAAAAGAAGCATATTTTTTTTTTCATACAAACGAATTTAAACGCTCTAAGTTATTGTTTATGACAACTTTTTACTAAATCTGATTTGTTTTAGTAAAAACTATGGTAGTAGTTTAGGGTAGTAGTTTCGGTTTCACAGATAAGTCTCAGAGACAGTACATAATGTACCTATAAAGCCTGTGAAGTATTAGTTCGTTTTTCATTTACACGTTGTATAATGACGAAACTCTAACTCTATAATTTATTTCTGACGAAATTATTTTTATTTCTTACCGATGTTTCCTAAATAGACAGCGAGGTATAGCCAGACAGTTTTAGTCAGTTCTAACATCTTACCAGACAAAGATAAAGGTCAGCCGTTAAAACGAGCAGAAGGCTATATTTACATACAGACATGTGTTAATTTTTAAAACTCTGTAAACTAAATTGGCAGGTGAAAAAAAAATTATGAATTATTTTCCATAAAAACATAATAAAAAGGATTACTGATTAAAGATAATAGAAAGTATAACAGGTAGTTATTCGAGACCAATGGCAATTTACTTTAGTTTAGAGGTTTGTGTACAGCAAAATCGGCATCAACTTTATATCTATCTGTCTGAATAAAGGTTACGAAACAGCTGAACAGAAGCGGTTTGATGGTAGTCGTAAAATGTCAATTACGCAAATGACGCGACTTCGATATTTTGATATCTGCGGATTACGAGTATTCCAAGATGAAGAAATTTATCGATTCTGCGAAATATTAAGATAATTTTTTTCGAATTTTGTGGTTAAACAAGGAAATTCTTTCCGTAGGAATTTAACAGTCATGTAACAGTCGGTCGATTTCGAAAATTGTAAGTAGGTAAGTAATTATGACGTCGCGATTATGACAATTGTTATTAAAGACTAAATTTATGGTACTCTCTTGCAAATTAATACCCAAAGATACGAAAATATATAGGTAATTAAATACTCATAAATTTTCTTATTTTCAATGAATAATTAATAAACAATATCTCGTTAGGGTGTTTATCAGAACATGCTAAATCAATGCCAAACATCATTCGTTCATCAATAATTATAGCCTAAGAATTGGTAAAACGTTTTTTCGCCTTAATCATTAGGCATTCGATTTAGACGATGTCCCGGTTTAACACGGGCGTAAGTTTTATTTAATACTAGATGTTGCCCGCGACTTCGTCTGCGTTTGATTTTGTTTTTTGATGTGGCATTCAATTGGCATTCAAGTATTCAGTATCGCTAAGCCTTAACAGCAGTCCGCTAACGAGTTCTGTGCTCTATCTCCAACTACATTCATCAGATCTGCTCTAAGTTTTGGCAAAATTAAACTCATATTATATCCTCTATAGTACTTTTTTTGTACTCTGTAGTACAAAAATAATTATTTAAATCGGTTATAATTTTTCGGAGTTATGGTGTAAAATCGTCAAACACCTTCATCCCCTCTCCAAAAGGAACCGAGGTTAATGTCGGGATAAAAATAATCCTATATTACTTCTAACACTTCCAACAATATGTCTACAAAGTTTCATGAGGATCGGTTAAGTAGTTTTTGCATGAAAGCGTAACAAACAAACTTACATTGACATTGATAATATTAGTAGGGATAGGGATAGGGATTATTATACACATAACAGGCAACTCTATGTATAAAGTAAAGTAGGACCCTCTTTCTCTTAGATATGACAACAACGTGTTGACGACCTACATTGCGCAGACGTAAGCGTTGTATACAAAGCGAACGCTCGTTTCAGCACTTACAGCTAATGTATAATACATTGTTTTACCCATGAGGTATTTATTATAAAACCTTGATGACCTTCCTGGTCCATTGGTGGCGCTATGGTTTTATTAACGGGAGATCCCGGGTTTGATTCCCTGGCGGGGGAAATTTGAGAACTTCTTTTTTCTTGGTCAAGTGGAAGGCTTAGGTCGTAGCTAGACACCATTCCGACATAGAAGAGTCGCTAAGCGATTTAGCGTTTCTGTACGGTTCCACTTCGAAACAGATTATTATGGGTACTTCTATACCAAGCTAAAGGTTAGTTCGTTACCATCTTTAGATACCATTATCACTTGCCATCGGGTGAGATAGCAGTAAAGGGGTAACTTATGGAGATTTGAACAAAATGTATGGGACTGTAAATCTAGTAAGTACATTATTGATCGAAGATTTCATTATTCTCTTCTGAATATAAAGTTTATTTTTCAGTTCAGCCAGTAACGCGTAGACTCATTCAAGCAGCAAGATAAAAGAAAAAAAAAATCTTTTTGTTTTATAAAGGCGTAATGAAAAGATGAATCTAACAATAGGCCATTAATTATTATCCGGTAAAAGAATAATTTTTCCGTCGAACAAATAAGATATCCGTGTGATTATCTCGCGGGAACCGTTTGTTTCCCTGTAATGAAAAAGTAGCGCATGGTTCTTACCCTCCGTCCTTTCAACTAACTCTATGTCAAAAATCAAATGTATTGGTTGTTTAGTTAAGATCTAAAGTATGGACAAACAAAATAACACTGTTTCGCATTTATAATATTAGTATAATGATGTATTTATTTCGGTTTTATATAAGCCCCGTGGGTCTTAGTAGGATCTTCATCCTTTTTACAAACTCTTTGCCAAAAATCAAGTAGATTTCTTGTTAAGATGTAAAGTAAGGACAAACAAACACACTTTCGCATTTAATCTATAAGTGTACTTATTTTTTTTGTTCTTTTTATACTCTTAGCATAGATAAAGTTACAGATGCTGAGTACGACTAAAAAATTAGGTCGAAAATCTAAAACTATCAGTCTTATAGCGACTGTAGCGACATCTAGTAGGAAACGTTGCAGTTTCGATCTGCTTTTTTCAAGAAGATCGGAACTGCAACGTTTGAGAAAGGCATATACTAATTTCGGCATCGACGGTAAGAGAAAAAGGTAATTTTGGACCTACCAATGCATAAGTTTAAAGAATGTGTTAAAACACATTTATTACAGCGAGGTTATTATACAATTCATGAATTTCTTAATGACAAGGTTGCTTGGAAGCATCCGGCTCTGCTTTCATCTCTGACAAGATAGAAAAATGAATTTTAAAATGTAAAATGTAAATTGTTAATGTTGGAAAAGAGCAACTGCTGAGTTTCTTGCCGGCTTCCTCTCGGTAGAATCTGCCTTCCGAACCGGTGGTAGAGTCACTACACACAGACAGACTTGACGTTTCAAAAGTGCTTATATTAGGCCTACTTGAAATAAATGAATTTTGAATATGCCGTAGCTTAATTGGAGAAAGCGCTCAAGCCGCAATTGCCAGAGGTTAGGAGGTTAGGTCTAGTTCTGAGGCTTTAGTTAAATTAAATGTTTAAAAGCGTTAATATAAAATATCCTAGGAGTAGCCGGGTATGACTCCACCTCGAACCTATGCTGCCCTGCCACCAGTTCCCCCCTTCCATCTACAAACAATAAACAATAATGTAGCGTAGGCAATTATAGTAAGAATAAAGTATCGACCTATTTGTAGCGTGTTCCTAATAGGGCATGCTTATGAAACGTGGAGTTTTATTTTGCGCTGTGTATTACATGTTTTGTTCACAAAGCCAACGCTCGTTCCAGCACTTTCAGCTAAGTAATGTTTTATGTAATTGTTTTACCCATGAGCTATTATTGTACAATTTATACAATCGTGACGACCTCTTTGGCGCAGTGGTAAGCGATGTGGTTTTACAAGCCTGAGATCCCAGGTTTGATCCCTGGCGAGAGCAATTTGAGTAATTATTATTTCTGAATTTTCTTTCGTCTTTTGAAATTTGGTATTTATCACCATACTGACAATGCCATATTAGCAATTTAGCGTTCCACGTATAACTTGACTATAGTTGCGGGTTTAGTATAATTTCGATACCTGGTTAGCTTAGACTGTATTATCACTGACCAAGAGGTTCAAAAATAAATGGCAATAACTACATTCGCTAATAAAACTAAAGCTACGAGGGTTCCAAACGCGCCCTGGTCTAAGAAGAAGCCCACAATCAACTTAGCCGGGTGTTCTTTTTTATCACCATCTCACATTGTCATTTGAATATATTTACGATGCAACCTGGTTAGAGCAATTGTTTATCGTTTACGTAATCCTTTATACTATAACTAGCTCAACCCAGCGCCATCTGGCGGGCTGATTTGTGAATCTAAACCATCCAGAGTTCCACCCAAACGCATCCAGAAAAGTTCATTCAAATCGGTCCAGCCGTCTAGGAGGAGTTCAGTGACATACACACGTACACAAGAAATATATATATAAAGATGGGACTTTACTAAAAGCTTTTGCTTAATACAAACTGTTTAACTTTTTTAGCGACATCACCAATATATCAACCGGTAATTTATTGTAAAATTGTATAGTATTTCCTTTAAATGAATTGCTTTTTTTGTGTAGTCTAGTGTACTGCACTGCAAGTTTATTTTTTGCTTCCACCGTTCAAATGTATTGCAGTCACATTTTCTTTTAAATTTTGATATATCTGTGAATCAACTGCGATCACAAACCCGTCTGCCCAGCGCGGTGATCATGGACGAACCCTCTGTTCGAAGAGGCCTTTAGTCCAGCAATGGACTCTCACAGGATAAACAGTTTCTTTCAACCTTATTTGGCAGCACTGACTATCTAAACGAAATCTTCTCTATACACCGCTTCACGATCTCGCATACCGTAAACGGACGGATTAAGACGGCATTAACAAAGTCACGTGTTGCGTACGCTAGACTTTTTCAGTTGAATTATTAACAAGCGTCTTCCCCGGTTCTAATTAAACATTCTGCTCACAAGCGTATTAACAGTGGCACATTCTGTGTAAAGGCCACTTATCGGAAGCGCGTGCATTGAATTTTTCCGATAGCATTGAATTTTAGCCAATACATATTTGAAAATTTAATGTATGTTCACAAAAATATATCTAAATTTAAGAGAAAATGTGACTGCAATAATTTGAACTTTAGAAGCAAAAATAAACTTGCAGTGCAATATACTAGACAAAAAAAAAACAAGTAAATCATTTAAAGGAAATTGTATACAATTTTACAATAAATTACCAGTTGATATATTGGAGATGTCTCTGAAAAAGTTCAAAGTTTGTATTAAACGTAAGCTTATAGAAAAGTCCTATTATAGTATTAAGGACTACGTCAACGACAAAAATGCTTGGGTGTAAATTATTGCTCTAACCAGGTTGCTTCTTTAATTAGTTTTTAAAGGACAATGTGAGATGGTGATAACAAAAATCTGCACGTTTGGCTTCGCTAACATTAAGTTCAATTATTGATTTGGTAAAATTTACCAAATCAATAATAATCAATAACTACAAAGGTTTGAAAAAAAGTCTCGTTGACAATAGAAAAATATAAACGTAAATTACTTAAAAAAAGAAACTTTCAATTATATGATGATGACTTTTATAATATGATTTTATCCCCTATATGATGTCTTTGGAGTTGGAATTTTTATGTATTTCTTTATTTTTAATGGAAATCCTCAAATCAAAGTTAAGTTGAAAAAGAAATTGGAAAATGAAGGATTTTATACAAACTTTAATCCCCCATTTAACTTTTTATATAATAACCTCTATTTTTTAAATAATAACCTCTTAGGATCGTAATTTTCAAAAATCCTTTCTTAGCGGATTCCTACGTTGTAATAACTATCTGTGTACAAAATTTCATCCCGATCCGTCAAGTGGTTCGAGCTGTGCGTTGATCAGTCAGTCAGTCAGTCACCTTTGCCTTTTATGTATACTTCGTTTGTCACAATCTTCCAAAAAGTTTGTTCAACATTTAGTCAAGTACGTTAGTATTTTACACTCAATCAATCAAATCATTTATTGCAGGAAATTTTGTTACATACGATCTTAACTATCTAATATCTTTAAACTAGCTATTATTGTATATATGTATGTGTATATTGCCCGTTGTCAATCACTAGACATTCTTTAAAAAAAATCCCTTCCCATACGTGAAAACCGTTTGCCCCTATTGAATAGGTATTTTAGGTTTGCGTGTTGCGATGTCGTTAAAAAGCAGCTCGACAAATTGCAGGGACCTACCTCGTATCTAGAAATGTATTATCGACCTCTATATTATAAAGATACGTATCATTGCACTGTAGTGCAGCGGAGGTGCCTAAGAAGTGGCCGGCAGTAGCATTAGATATTCCATAAAGGCGTAATAGCACTGCCTATCTCTCATAACCATTCTTAGGGTTAGGGTCTTCTATTTTGCATCAATTTCATCCCTAGGAAAAATCCAAGTGCACGCCACTGATAAAATTATTTCCGCCTAAGTTTCTTCAAATTAGCTCAGATCTTGCCTGGAAGGAGGTTTAAGTTTCGGGACTTCTGTGTCGGGACTTCTGTGCGTTTTAAACCATTCAAATATCACTTGCTTCAACGGTGAAGGAAAACATAGTGAGGAAACCTGCATGCCTGAAAGTTCTGCATAATGTTCTCAAAGGTGTGTGGAGTCCACCAATCCGCACTGCGCCAGCGTGGTGAAATACGGCCCTTCTCATTGTGGAAGGAGACCCGCGTTTATTTGTGTGAAGTGTTTGTTTCTTGGAATACGTAACGTGTGATAACTTGCATTGTAAAAACGGACATACAATACTTTTTATCCCGGGAAAACTATCCGTTCCTTCAAGATTCAATAAACCTGAAAATAAGCGGGCCACAGTATATTAAATATACTGTACTAAAATTATATATAAACGAAATATACTATACTTAAATTATGTAGAAATACTAAATCTACTATACTACAATTATAATTAAGTATGTGTTGTAGTTGCGTAGATATAATGCTTTGTCTTCTTTCTACTTATAATTTCTGATGTCGTTATGCAATGTTTAAATAAGGTAGTATGACCGTTATATATATAATTAACTGTATAATATTATACTATAAACTAAAGAATAGGTGGCAATTAGACTGAAGTATCGTGTAAGAAGATTATTAGAACCTTATTGTATGTAGCAAAATGATAGTTCTTTATAGACTAACTAGAGTCACCTGAAAACATGCATAAAATATCACGTTTCGTACGCGGTGAGTAGGCGATGTATTCAGTGAAGGGAAATCTTGTAGAACACCTATAAATAGCGGCGGATGTAGATGACATTTTGCTGGCAATTTTACACGCGCTGGAGTGCATTTTAATTTAATTCACGTTGATACGGGAAATTCTTTATAGACTTTATGCGGATGCTGACAACTTGTTTGTATTCCTATGTTTTGCTTAACGAAGACCAGCTACGGTTTAAAGTGATATTAAGAACTTACTATGAAGTTTAACATCGTAGTGGTTTATGCAATGTTACACGAGACATATTAATAAAAGTTGATACAGGAAATTCAGTGTAGACTATATACTGACGCTGACTCACTGTTTGTATTTTTGGGGTTCCACCAAAAGAGGACCAGCTGTGATTTCAGGTGGTTTTCATACTTACTATGATGCCGTTCATAAAAGGGTTTAATTATACGAGATGTTTATGCGTAATGTACGTGGAAACAGAAAATATTGTCATTGTTTAGAATTCTTAGCAAAGACCAGCTATGTTTTAAGATGATATTAAGCGCTGACTATGAAGCGTCAGTTATCCAATTTAAAACGCGCCTTAGTGGGTTCAAATTAATCAACGTGGATACACGAAATTCCGTAAACACTATGTTGTGATGCTGACATCTTGTTTGTATTCATTAGCTTTTGCTTAACGAAGATCACCTACAGTTTAAGCTGATATTAAAATATGACGCTTCTCATTGAAGGTTTTTATGAAATTTTAGAATAGCCATAGTTCAATATAATCGACGTAGATATAGGAAATTCTGTATAGGCTCTATGTTGAGATGCTGACAACTAATTTGCATTAATTAGCTTCTGCTTCACGAAGATCCGTTACGGTTGAATCATCATATTTTTAATTACCCTTACCATGGGTACATTCAAATCTACTCGGATATTACTTTAAATACGATCTACTACGTATATTATGGTACTATATACATGTAATTGTATCACATCGCAATCAACCCCTTATCGCTATTTTTACTTGACACGACCTATACTTACTTAATATAACTGTAGGCTGTAGTTGACATTTCTTACGTAGCACGAGGCGTAGAGTCCCCGTAGCATTTTGTAGGCTTTTGTTATATCCAGGAATAACAGTACAATAACGAATAATCACGTGGGCTCTGCATTTGACATGTCTTTTATGCAAATTGAGTAAACGGACATTTTCACAAATAAAGCTCTTGATAAATAAATTTCATTATTCAAATAGGCATTACGTGCTATTTTTTGCGTTCATGCATTTTTATTTTTTACATTATTGGAATACGTTCGTTAACCTTGATCTCCAACGTTTTCAAAATTGCTCAATTGGTTAATATGGGCACCATGAGACAATGATGTCCACCAATTTACTAGGGCGACAGAATGGTAGACGTTATTATGTGCTAGCGCAAATATAACGCCTACTGATCCAAGAATAATTCTGCATTTAACTCGCTCGAGTATAATTTTTGTTGCTAGTTATAATCATCGCACAATGTCAACTTCATTATCATCACCTTAAGCGGAAGTGACCTGCTGGACAAAGGTCTTTTGTAGATATTTCCACTATCCACTCTAGGGTTAAGATAGGGGATACCAGTTTGTTTGAAAGTTTCTTTTTTTCAAGTTATATGAATGAGAATATGAGTTATGAGTTTATTATATAGTAGGTTTATTAGTTTATTATAAATTGATTGTTTGGACGGCCGATTGGCGCAGTTTGCAGTGGGTTCGATTCCCACAGCTGGAAAATGTTTGTGTGATGAGCATGAATGTTTTTCAGTGTCTGGGTGTTTATATGTATATTATAAGTATTTATGTATATTATTCATAGAAATATTCATCAGTCATCTCAGTACCCATAACACAAGCTACGCTTACTTTGGGGCTAGATGGCGATGCGTTTTCGTAGTATATAAATAAATTAATATCGAAACGCTTGTAAATATTAACGCATTTTTTAAAATTCAAAGGAATTTGTAAATGAAAATTTAGATTTGACGCGATGAGATGAAATGTTCTCATAGAAAAGCGTTTTGTCAGGCACTTTTAACTAAAAAAAACCTACGTTTGAAATTTAAAACTTTTGAGCTTAAAATTTCAAACGTATGTTTCTTCTAAGGTGTATGATGTACAGTGTATATGTGCTATGGAAAGATTTCTCTACTAGTAAAGAGGTGTTTAATATGGGTTAAATTTTCTTTGAGGACATAAAAAATTTATAAACATTAAAACTTAAACAGAGTTCGTCCGGGGAAGTGCCATGCTCATGCTTAGCAGTAATGTTGTAATGCTGTGTTTTCCGAAAGGCGAGTTTGGTGGTGTAATGTGGCACATGAGGTTCAACAATTACACTTCAGGTTGGTGGGCACAGTTTGGTACGTTGCAGGACGGTATCCTACCATGCCTCGCGAAGTTGCTGCTCCGTTTATTGATGGTTTCCCATATACCATCAGGTGGGATGTCTTCGGTTCGTCAATTATTGTCTTCTATTTAAAAAAAAACTTTCTTGCGGTGGTTGTGCTTACGGCACTTTTTTTGTACTTAAACTAGCACGATACTTGGTAATTTTGCAACGTCTCGGCCACTCAGAACTCTCTTGAAATCCAGGCTTAGCGAAATATACCAATAAAGTCCTGTCAAATATCCTTGAAGAGCTCGATCATCGAGCCGCCTAGCCGGCGGCGTCTTGTCGCCCCAACAAACAGTTAGCCTCGATTCTTTATTGTACGAAACATCTATTAAAGGATGATAATGTTCATGGAATTTCCCATTCACCGATTAACGGTCACTTGAAGCTTAACTAGTATCTCGGCAACTTGGTTGCTTTCGCAATCCACGATACTATGAGCAGGGTATAAAGTCTTGCACAAATAATAATTGTACCTACTTTGTAAAGTGACACTCTATTTATTTATTGACATAAAGCAACAAGGCCCATATTAAAATATAAAATACATTACTTAACAAAAGAAAGAAGAAGATTAAAAAATACGTTTACCTAAGAAAGCATTATTTGACTCGCTTTCCTTTATATACATTGTAATACATATTTTAATAAACATAACTAAAAAAAGAATTCTAGATAGTGTGAAATTTGTTTTTGTCATATTATATAAAGAAATCTAAGGAGATTTGCAACCATTTTCGATGGTAGTTTGTTATTTTATAAATGGCTTTGTTATTTTAAAAAATTAGATTTCAGAAAAACTTAATTTAAAAGCAGTTTCATTATTTAAGGATCGTAACTCGAAAGACCTTATCACAGGCTCTCTATATATTGAACATAGAATTACGCAACGTCCCTGGGGATGAAGTTGCCTATTGTATTTTATCTTTTGAAAGCAGTCAGAGTGCTTGTCCTTTATCCAATTTGATTAAACGACAAAATATCTACGCATCTTAATAAGTACTATGACAATGAATAAAGTCCTTTTTGTTTTGATAGGGTTTGGTTCAATTAATTTCTGAATTGTGATTTCAAATCAAAATAAAATTTATGTTGATATAAAGCCAACAAATAATTTGCGTTAAAACGACTTAAGAAGAATATAATATCATGATTAATATTATCCTACGACCACTAAACATCGCGAATAGTACGCAAAATATTTATGGTGTCTTAAAATTGTTTCCAAATCAAATAATCTTGTTGAATTTAAAACTCTACATACAATCGTAATAATAAAAATAAATAAATAAATAAATATACTACGACAATACACACATCGCCACCTAGCCCCAAAGTAAGCGTAGCTTGTGTTATGGGTACTAAGATGACTGATGAATATTTTTATGAATTATATATACATAAATACTTAGAAAATACATATAAACACCCAGACACTGAAAAACACTTAATGCTCATCACACAAACATTTTCCAGTTGTGGGAATCGAACCCACGGTCTTGGACTCAGAAAGCAGGGTCGCTGCCCACTGCGCCAGTCGGCCGTAATAAAATCCATAGTTTGCACATTAATTTATATCTATTGTTTTGTAGAAAGTAAAAAGTCTGATAAAAAAACTGAGGTATGAAGTCGAATTATTAAAGGGTTAATCAAAAAATATGATTTTGGTTTAGTGCATCAGCTTGATTAATAAAATGCAACTGAATCAAAGTATGCCTAACATATTTTCAGTTATATAATAACGATTCATGCAACACGCTTGATGTCAGTCCATCTAATGTTCTACCAATTCGGCACCCAGTCCATAGGTTGACCAACGTGAATACTGAATAGTAAATATAAAGTAAAAACCAATGATCTGTCATGGTGGCCTTGTCGTTAAACGTGTGGATTGTGATTAGTTTTGGTGTACAGTTATCGGCATTACGAATGCTAAATTCCAAGCGGCGCAGAAAACGGGGAATTCAAACAGTCATTTCTTAACCTTTCAACAGTCACAATTTTTTTTCTTAAAGCCAATGTGTAAAGGCGTAGGAACAGTTGTAAAATGCTTTATACATAGTGAAGTGTAGTTGATAGAAGTTAAGTAGGTAAATAAATGTGTGAGAGGTGATCCATATGAGGTGAACAATATGACGTCTCTAAAGCATGGAGTCAACTTGAGCCGACGTGCGTGCAGGCATCTCGTTACCCTACTGGCTGCTGGAATTCTTCTAGCTTCAGCTTCTGGAAATCCGATTGAAGTAAGTAAATTTTAAAGTAATTGTTCTAACGGTTTACTACCATCGTATTTTTTAACCCTGTTAACGCTATTCTATTTAAGATACGTCAAGGTGTGACAAATTAAACTGCTATTTTAAAATAATACCATGTTTTAAGCGATTGTGGCAAGCCCCTTGTTTTTTTAATATAAACGTCGTTTTATGGCAAAATGTGGCAGAAGACTATTTTCGTCATTTTTCTACATCTAAGTAGATGTAAAACGGCGTTTTGCAAATTTTAAATTATTACATGTATATAAATCGGTTGTCTGTGAAGTCAGTTTACTGACGATAGTTGAACGTGACAACGTCATAAGAAAACACTGATGGAATGGTTGCATTTTTCAAAAGAAAATTTTAATTTTATCTGTTTATAGATATTTTGTATGGATCTAGAGAAGGAGATAAATGGAAATCACAATCGAATTAATCAAGTTACATTTATTTGTACGCATAAATACAATTATGTCAATTTTGTTTAATTTTTTTTACAATGTACATAGTTTTTACAAGTATGAATGTGCGTTGAGCAATTGTTGAACAAATGACACCACATTCACTTCACACTGCACTTCATACTTGACGAAAACATGTAAATGCATTATTGTATAGCAGCTGTCCACGCGAACGCATCGCTCACTCAAGTAGGAGAGAGGAAGATGACGAACGCTGCCGAACGCGGAGGCCGATTGTGCCTCTTTGTTGAGGCAACGCCGCATGAGTCATGTTTTTTCGTGCGTGCAGCTGGCTCCATCGAATTATAAGACGTTGTTATGTCAAAATTGTTTTAGGAAATTGATGTTTTTCCCCCCGTGCCTCGAGGAGTTATCATTATCATCATATCAACTGATCCCCGTCCAATGATGATCATAGGGCTTTTAGGGAGTTCCAAATTCTACAGTCTTGTGCCGCTTGCGTCCACCTCAAGAGCTTTGCAACTAACAAGACCGCTAGAAATCAGTCAACGAGATCCGATATACAACTTGACCCGACTTCCTAGCGGCTGATGTCGCCCAGAGGATATACGTGATACATTAATTTATCATGTTGACTGAAGTTTGATTGTAGTTCCGGTCTTAGATCAATAAATAATGTGTCTATGCAGGTAAACGATATTCAATGGTCATTGTTTGCTCCGTTGCCCAAAATCCACCACGCTGGCCTAGTGCAGACTGGTAGACTTCAGAAGAGGAAAGCTTGTAGGATAAAAGCGCGCCGCGACTCACGTATCTTTAACGCGCGTAAACGCCGCGTTTTAGATACGTGAGTCGCGGCGCATGCAGGTTTCCTCAAGATGTTTTCCTTCACCGTTGAAGCAAGCGATATTTTAATTACTTAAAACGCACAAAACTTAGAAAAGTTAAAGATGCATGCTGGGATTCGAACTCGGCCCCCCAAAAGTGAAATCGAGCTACACAATGCGCTATCCCCTTCCACCAAGTGTTAACCACTAACACGGCAAATTATTGCCACTTTTCTAATACTAAACTGTTGTTTTTCTCCTTGGAAGCTTATAAATATACAAGAGTATCGGGTCCACGTGTAATGGTACTGCACTACCTACTTAAAATGCTAGTAGCATTTCCAAGCTGCATCGCTAAGCTGATTAATGCGCTAAAACATGCTCGTGTAACCAGCGGGGGCGCAAAAAGACAATCATATTAACCTGAGTATATTTAAATGTGAACACCTTTACAGCGGTGTTAGCCTAGGTTAGGACTTCGGCTGCACTTTCGGGGGGCCGAGTTCGAATCCCAACACGCACCTCTAACTTTTCTTAGTTTGTGGGCGTTTTCAAAAATATCATTTGATTTCTCCATAATGTTCTCAAAGACGTGCGGAATCCACCAATCCGCACTGAGCCAGCGTGGTGGGTTCCGGTGTTAACCTTTTTCATTGTGGGAGGAGATACGTGCCCTGTTAAGTGTGCCAGTAATCGGTTGATATGACGATGATGATGACAGACTTTACAAATGGAGATAACTGTGTAAATCTTAATTCATTAACCATCATCAACTGCCTCGTTGGTCAAGAGGTGGCTGCTCGACTTCTGATCACGAGTTCCTGGATTCGATAACCGGGTTGGGCCAATTCTTAGTAGCAGCCAGGAGTACAGAAACAACCAGTTCACCCATTTGCCCTGGAGTGCACGTTAAGCTGTTGGTACTGTACTCTTTCCGATCCACCATCCGTCCATCGGTCCTCCATAAAACGTGACCAGCCCAATTCCACTTCAGTGTGCTAACCAGTTACTTTGGTTCTTAAGTAAATAACTTTATTCCGTACTTTCGTTTTAAAGAAATTCATAGCTCTCTCCTTATCATAGCTCTCTCCTTATCAGGCTGAGGCTAAACACATTAAGTTTATAGGTACCTATACTAGCCAGGGTTACTGTCCACAGCTCGGCGTTATGAACGGTAATTGGCAATTATTGAAGCCTTCGATAAATATGATCAATTTATAAGTCTAGTCTAGCAAAACACCCGATTGTAATTTATAATCGCTTAAATTATTATAAGGAATTCGGATGTACAAATTCTATAAACCTCTGGATTTAAAGAACAGTTCAGATATGATTTCTCTAAAGAAATAACATTTTGATTAATAATTTTTTTTTTATTTCTTATTAACATATTGATTTTCCTGAAACGCTGAAATGTTATTGCTAAGTTAATTTAAAGAATTATGGATGTTTTTTTTTCATATGCACTTTTGTAACAACAAAATACTGACTTTACCACAGTTGCGAAGTGGTTTTCTTGTAACAAAATTGAATAAACGATGTAGTCTTGAAACTAGATGATATTGATGATATTTTAGACATTGGATTAAAATTATATGGAAAAGCACGTTCCTAAACAAAATATCAAAAGTTGGAAACCGCAGTTACGTATTACTAGTATAGTATCTTAACACAAATCGACCCTCGACCCGGAATCATATCATGTTACCCAGATAAACGGACTGACTGCAATTAGAAGGAGATGACAACCATAACTCCTTAAGCCGTAAGGTAACAATTACTCTACCAACAAAAACTCCCCGGTTCAGGGTTACCGTCAAACAGGTAGACCGTAAAAATATGTCAAAACCAAACTACTACTACTAGGAGGAGAGACGACATCGCTGGGAGCCGCTGGAAACAAGCGGCCAAGGACCGTGGTTTTTGGAACTCCCCACAAAAGACCGTTGTCTAGCAGTGGACTTCAATCGGTAGGAGAGATGATGTCGCTTGAGATATTATAATCCGATGGGACGGCAGCAAAGACACGACCGAAATAAATCAGCCGCAGGACCGGAAGCGCACCGTGATCTCTGAGGCACGGGTTGAAAACCAACTCCAGGCTGTTACTACGAATTTCTTGATAGAAAAACCCAATACCATTCCACCTCTGCAATAGAAAACACTTAACCATTAGACGAGGTAGTTACTCGTCTCTATACCTATACTCACTATGCTTATAACAATACCTTTCAATTTCGAGTATTTGTCCAAACAACTATTCATATTTGAAAAATGGACACGAAAAAGTACCTAAAGAAAAATGACTGTGATAAGGACCCACATACGTTTGCATGGGAAACCTATTTTTCTCCATACATCACAACTTCGCCTTGAAAGCAAGGACTGTACGCTTTTAGAGCACTCTCGTATGAATGTAGTCCGTATTTAAAGCTGCTATTCCATCGGAGAAAATATTCGGCGGTTTTCGAGTAAGTAATTAATAAATAGGCACTGACTGACTGACTCATGAAATACGAGATCTTCAATTTTGCATTAAGGTATTAATAATTGTGAATAAAAACTTTCTTTAAAAGCCTGTTTTGAAAACCACCTTCTAGCAGTGATGGAATAGAGCAATGAAATTTAGTGAGTGATCTTGTCTCTCTTTATAAAATCTTCTATTTATAAAATTTAACATTTTTCTTATGCCACAACAATCCCTGTAGAGGGGTATGCAACGGGATGTTTATTATGGGGTAGATTATCCTAAAATTATAAATGCGCAAGTTTGTAAGTATGGGTGTTTGTTACTCTTTCACGCAAAAACTACTGAACCAATTTCTACGACTGAATATTGAAATGGATATAAATTAGACCCTGGATTAATACATAGGCTGCTTTTTATCCCGGGAAAATGAAAACCAAAAAAAAACCGCGTATGAAGCCTCGAGCAAAAACGGAGACTATCATAGACGATTTTGTGGAAAGTCACCATTAATGTTATAGTCATACTTTTATATAACTAATGTCTAGAACTTCCGAGACTGAAAAACTAGAGGGTAGCATTTAAAACATTTGTGCTTTTAGAAAGAGGTTAAGTTTTGCTTGTTTGAAGCAACAAAGTGTAACCTCTACCAGCTGCACTCCACTGAAATCTATACTTTGTTAATAGTTTCCCGTATACACAAACGATACGATAAAAGTGTTATAACCTAGTGGGGGGGGGGGGGGGGACTGAGTTCGCTCTTAGGCTTTTCGGAGTTATGTGCGTTTTTAATTTAAGCAATCACTTGTTTTTTTGGTGAAGAAAAACATCGTGAGGAAACCTGCATGCCTGAGAGTACTCCATAACATTCTCAAGGGGGTGTAAAGTCTAACAATCCGCACTTGGCCAGCGTGGTGGACTACGGCCTAAACCCTTCTTATTTTGGGAGGACTCGAGGAAACCCGAGCCCTGTAGTGGGCCAGTAATGGTATGAAATCTCGCTGTGTCCTACCGCAAATGAAAGGTTAACCAAATTAAACATCATATCCTAATAATGGATCCAAGTCCAGAGCTCTCATAATATGCCATTATTAACGTAAGAACGGTTTTAGAGGATAGAACCAACACGCTGCTCCAATGTGGGTGACATATTATTATCACACTAGCGCCGATATTAATGCCGTATTTTTTGTTAAATATATATATATATATACTACCTGACCATATTTAGGGAGATTAAAAATAGCTGTTGTCCGATTCTCAGTGCCCCCAAAATTTCATGAGAATCGGTCAAGCTGTTTCGGAGGAGTTTAACTACAAACACCGCGACACGAGAATTTTATATATAAATAATGTAATGGAATTACGAAAAGAAGCATATTTATTTTCCCATACAAACTGATTCAAAACAATCTTATGACAACCCAATTGAAGATAAAAGACCGACACGCGTATAGTATTACGATTTGAGATTTCTTTATGTAAATAATCTCAATTTTATTGTACCTACATTTCTATGTAGTTATTAACTTTTTAGTATGTTGGTACATAATTCTATGGTTTCCATGTTTCAAATAATTTACTTTTATCCAAATCGTATAGTTAGCTACGGATTATTATAATTATCGATTTCCTTATCTAACTTTGATTTCTGTGAAATTTTCTTATGTGCATAAATGAAACTCACGATAATTGGATCACTGCATTACAATTTCTTATAACTTTATCTTTGCATAACTTACCTATTTTGGTCATGATATTTTCTCAATATTGTATTGGCATTATACAGTTATACCTGCGCTTCGTTAAGCCAATCATCATCAGTGGCGTGCATAGAGGGTATGCAGATGATATCAAATGAAGAAAATCTCCAGTAAGAGTTTTAAAAACTTAAGGATAGGCATTGTAAAGTTAAAAAGCCTACCCTTAAGTATTCATAACTCGTACTGGAGATTTTCTTCATTTTATACCAGAAAATCTCCAGTAAGAGTTTTAAAAACTTAAGGATAGGCATTGTAAGAGTTGAAAAGCTTACCCTTAAGTATTCATAACTCGTACTGGAGATTTCCTTCATTTTATATCATCTGCATACCCTCTATGCACGCCACTGGCCATCGTCAACATCAAAAGTATATACCTATAACAGTCTACTATTGGACTAAAATATGCAAATTTAAATAATATATATATTCAAATGATTTTAGCTATTTTTGAGAGCAGACGCAATCCATATGGTTCTCGTTGTATCTTAAATGGTCCCAAGAGAGTCGTTAAGGGATCAATTTAAAGTAATTAATTTAATGACGGTGCATAGTCGGTACACACTTCAAAATTTTATTTATGTACATAAAAACACAATTTAAAAACAAAATAGACTGTAACAATATGAATATTAGATGTAAAAATTAACTAGTTGTGCATTTTAATAGGCTACATAAAATTAATAATTCATAAAAGGCCATCGAGCTTTTGAAGCGGTGCAACCACCAACACTGTGACTCGAATTCTTTTTGTAAGATATATATATATATAGATTTTAAATATAAATATACTACGACAATACACACATCGTACGTAAATACTTATAAGGTACTTTAAGGTTTTGACGGCCGATTGGCGCAGTGGGCAGCGACCCTGCTTTCTGAGCCAAGGCCGTGGGTTCGATTCCCACAACTGGACAATGTTTGTGTGATGAACATGAATGTTTTTCAGTGTCTGGGTGTTTATCTATATATTATAAGTATTTATGTATGTTATTCATATAATTATTCATCAGTCATCTTAGTACCCATAACACAAGCTACGCTTACTTTGGGGCTAGATGGCGATGTGTGTATTGTCGTAGTATATTTATTTTATTTATTTATTTATACATGATATAAACACCCAGACAATGAAAAACATCAATGTTCATCACACAAACATTTTCCAGTTGTGGGAATCGAACCCACGGTCTTGGACTCAGAAATAAGGGTCGCTGCCCACTGCGCCAATCGGCCGTCAATTTTAATCGAATGAAAAGCAATTATAATCATCTCACGTCATAACCTCTATTAAAGCTAAGCGAAGTGAAGGCTCGTCAAAAAGTGGAGCACACTCCTCCCAAAAATGGCTGTTTATGTTTTCTAGGGGATGCAGATAATAAAGGAGGAAAAACTGCGGCTTACCTACTCTGTTCATAATATGGGTACATGGTACGTATATTATGAATTATTAGGTATATTGCATTTGACAATCTTATATCTTTATATATAATTGGAATCTCGGAAAAGGCTCCAACGATTTTCATGAAATTTAGTATACAGGGGGTTTCGGGGGCGATAAATCAATCTATTTAGGATTCATTTTTAAAAGATATAATTTTATTCGTGTTTTGTCGATAAATAGGAATCTGCTCCAACGATTTTCATGAAATTTAGTATACAGGGGGTTTTGGGGGCGATAAATCGATCTAGCTAGGATTCATTTTTAGTAATTGTCATTTTATTCGCGTTTTATCGATAAATATAAATAATATATATATAATAGCAGGGTCGCTGTTAAATAATTATCATATTGATTAATGATTAAAAAGTATATTTACCTACTTCGTCCACGAAGTGTGAAGGATATTGCTTGCTAACACGTGCAATAAGGTGTTTGTTTATTTATTTATTTATTTAAAAGCACTAACAACATGCATATTACACGTTTATTATTTTCTCTAAGCTTACGTTTTATATAAACTTTGAACTTATTGAGAGACCTCTCAAAGATTTCATTTGGAAATTTGTTATAAAATAATATACAATTGCACTTGAATGAATTAGCCATTTTGTGTAGCCTAGTAAACTGCACAACGAGTTTATTTTTGCTCCTAATATTAATAACGTTACAGTCCATTTTCTTTTTAAATTTTGTTATATTTTTATGGACATAAATTAAATTTTCAAATATGTAATTACTTCTAACGCACATAACTTAGAAAAGTTAGAGGTGCGTGCTTGGATTCGAACTCGGCCCACCGAAAGTGAAGCTTACCACAAGGCTATATGGCGTATTATCAGGGCCCTGGTGTTAAAATATGAGTTCCCAATAAAAGCAAATAAAAGTGCAAGGTTTCGTATTAAAAAAAATCCTCTATTGTTGTGAGGCTGCGGCGCTAGGCTGAACTCTTGCCAGCTGCAGATTGTATCTTGACCTCCTTGCGGACTCTTTGTCACTTCCGATAACCTTGACAGTGGAGAAGTTTACAGTATCCAATACTTTTTCATTACTAAATAGCATATATAAATAAAATGGTACAAGTTAGCCCTTGACTGCATTTTTACATGGTGGTTAGTCTAAAATGGTAGCTATGGTAGTTATATGAAATCTATTTACCTTAATGGTTTCCACTCGGCATCGTACCAAAACTATTAGACCCTTTATAAATTTCTAAATTTTCTTTGGGCTTGCCCAGTTGAAGACTTAGGCCGTGACTAATTACCCTATCGACAGAGACATGCCATATTTTCCAAACCTGAAATAATATAAAATAGTTTAATTTTAAATTTTTATTTTAGCTCATTACTGTTTTTAATTCACATTGTTTTAAATTTAAATTTGTGTGTAATAATAATAAATATACTAAGACAATACACACATCGTCATCTAGCCCGAAAGGAAGCGTGTACTAATATGACTGACGAATATTTTTATGAATTATATACATAAATATTTAGAAAATACATATAAACACCCAGACACTGAAAAACATTCATGCTCATCACACGAATATTTTCCAGTAGTGGGAATCGAACCCACGGCCTTGCTCAGAAAGCAGGGTCGCCGCAAACTGCGCCAATCGGCCGTCGTGTGTCTGTACAAAATTAAGAGATTAAAATAAAATAAATATTTTATTTCAATCTCTCAATTTTGTACATGGATCTCAGACCTGAAGTTTTTTTTTAGCGATTTAGCGCTACAATACGTGTCACGTGGAAACCGTTTAGGAAAAGTTTTTAATATAACTGCCAGAGTTACATCCAACAGATTAGCCTGTTACCATATAAGACTGGATCATCATTTGCATCCGGTGTGATAGCAGTCAATCAAAGGCAGGCGACAGCCCTATATATTAAAGTAAGCAACGATCTCAAAATGATCTCAGGTATGAACGGTTGGTCCAGTGGGTAGGACTTTAACTTCACATTCGGAGGGCCGCTTTCGAATCCCAGCACGCACCTCTACCTATTCTAATTTATATGCGCTTTGAGCAATAAAAATATCACTTGCTGCAACGGTGAAGGAAAGATTTCGCATGGAAACCTGCATGACTGAGAGTTCTCCATAATGTTCTCATTGTGGGAGCCGAGAGAATGATGATGAGATAATGGATGGATGATGTACCTACGGTGAGAAAGTGAAATTTTCTATCGTTAGGTAATTATATAAAAATAATAACCCGCGGTGCATAAGCCGTGTGTTTGCATTATTGGGCCGTGAAAGATGGACAATATTGGTGTAAAAATACGAATGTTCCTGTAAACGACCCTTGGAAATCCGATGTTTTTCCAGGATCAACAATAGTTTATGTTACTGTCCGTATTTTCAACAACTGTACGCCAAAAATAGAGTCGATTTTAAGGGGCGAAATAAATACAACGACGGAATGTACTAAGTACGTGTAATCATCTATTATCAGATTTCCATACCTAAGCGGCTACAAACAATGGCTTCGCTTAAAGTAATCATGCGTATGAGTATATCTTATATGTACTTTATATACGTAAAGTATATATAAAGTATCGACATGGTAACCACTAACAGACAACGAACGATCTATAAACCATTTATGGATGAACAAGTACCTATTGGCGCAGTAAAGCTACCCTGCTTTCTGAGTCCAAGGCCGTGGGTTCGATTCCCACATTTGGAAAATGTTGGTGTGATTAGCATGAATGTTTTTCAGTGTTATATGTGTATTGTAAGTATTTATGTACATTATTCATAAAAATATTCATCAGTCATCTCAGTACCCATAACACAAGCTACGCTTACTTTGGGGCTAGATGGCGATGTGTGCGTTGTCGTAGTATATAAATTATTATTAAAATTATTGGATAGAAGCAGGCGTTACTTTGCGAAAATCTATGATGTATTATAAAAATTAGGCACTTGAGTATGCTTTGGTTTCGGAATGAAACGTGCGTAGAGGGTAAATTTCCGAAGACTGTTTGGTGGGGAATACAACGATTGAAGAAATTATAAATTACACCATGCAGTATAGCAAATTAGGCTTAATTTTCATAATAGGATGATGTGACAAAGCGGCTTTGAAGGATGTGTTCATTGCATGCCCCGCGAAGTGTTGCTCTGGTATAGGCGTAGTTCATCATCTTGAGGCACATGTTAAAACCTCAGGTGACTGCAATAACACCGGTTACCACTACCTTGAGACCAGAACACAACATTGTAAAAATGCTGCTTGGCGGCACATATAAACAAGGCAGTAATAATTCCCCAGAAGAGCTCTATCACAAAAAATTCTAGCACTATTAAACTTGGTTAGAGCATTACGTCTAAGGGGGCTCAATATACCTCCAGCACAGAAGAAATATTTGCTAGCACAAAGGCGTTGGAAAACGCGCGTCTGAAAAGTAGCTTTTGAATAAATTGGATATGATTGTTATAACTACTTACATGTTTGTACCTTTTTCGTTTTTCGTACACGTATTATTTATGTGACATGATAAGATATAGCAAATAAATGAGAAATAAATATAACTACGTAGTAAGCGAAGCTTGTGTTGTGGGTACTAAGATGACTGATGAATATTTTTATAAACACTATACATAATTACATATATATACTATTTAGATAAACTCCCAGCCGCAGAAAAACCATCATGTTCATCACACAGTCATTTTTCAGATGTGGGAGTCGGACCCACAGCCTTAGACTCAGACAGCAGTCAGTGCCCACTGCGCCAAACGGCTGTCTATTGATTCTAATTGATATCATCTCCTTGTTTATAGAGCACCACGAAACAGAGTCCGTCCATAACTGTTGATGGGATCTCCACGTACCCTGGCCTCGGGTTCGGACCCATGGGTCCCGTGGCGCCGCTCCCTGGCGAGGTGCCGGGGAAACAACTACGTCAGCAACAGGTTACAACTACGGAAGCCGTTACCACCGTCAAACCGAAAAAGGAGAGGACGTTTGTTATAGCAGCAGTCGAGTTCCATCGGGTCGAAACGCCATTCCTGATTGGAGTATGGATCTTCTTTGCTAGCATTGCTAAAATAGGTAAATAGGCAAGAAAAATATTTTTTAAAAACTGCCCTACAATGTTCGGAAGTCCAAAAATAGTCTATATCCAAAAATTATCTTATTCTTGCAGAAATTAAAGGTTTTTTTTGATAATTATTGCAAATTAAATTTTAAAATAATATTATAAAAAAACGTTCGCCGGGTATCGTAACAGTATTTCTGACGTCGTAGGCAAATTAAAGCTTCAGTAAGTCCTTGTTCCTTATCTAAAGATTTTTGATGGTATTTATAACAAAAATTTTAGTAACTTAGTTTGAAACCACAAAATACTTGATATGAGCATAGATTTTCGAAGTACAAGCGGTAAGGCGGTTAGGTATATGGATCTGACGCCATAATTTTGAATTCCCCGTTACTTCGAATTATTTAAAATAAATTCCAATTTCAATTAGAACATAAATAAAAATACATTTTTCATAATACAAGAATCATATATCATTAATATATTGTATTTATCTAATTCAGCGTTTCTTTGTTACCGTCATCATGCCTTTCAATTCTTATTTCTTACGAAAACCATTTGTTTCTTGTTAGTCGTATATGTAGGTACATATAGGCTACACGGAAGAGGATATTCAAAGTAAAATATAAACAGTCTTTAATTAGGTCATTTTTTATTCACTCAGATAGTGCCCGTAGGCAACTCATTTGTTATAGCTAATTGCTAATTAGCTTCTACAAAAACATGAGGAAAATGTATCTTTATTTGAGGGTATTTAGAACGTCAACATTTATTTTCCGGCGACTGCCGAACTAATTATGTAAAAAAATAATTATTTGGTACCCATTTTACTACTTTGAATTTTAAAAATAAACCGACGAATTGAGAACCTTTCTCCTTTTTTAAGACAGCTATAAACGGGTAGGCATACGATTCAATTAGGTATGAGTTCCATTCTTTATTGAAAAATAAGCCTGGTATATTTGAAAAACGTCTCTGTTTTGTTTTTCGCACTTGAGACAACGGGACAGACAATTCAAAAGGACTGTACCGCCTAAAGCGGTCATGTTAGTTTCATAAATTCTTAATATAAACATCAATCTATAACTTTATGATCAATTGTAGAAATTATTATAATGAGGAATCAAATACTGGCAAAAAAAATATAAAATCCAACAAACTGCAAATACATCATTATTTTCGTTTAAAATACATTGTTAATTCTTCTTGAATTCAATGTAGTATTATTCCGTTTAGACTTGTTTCGTCGTCTTATATATAACAAGTTCTTGTTCTTCCCTTTCAAAAAGCTCCTCTGAGATGGAAATGTAGTTAAATATCTTAGAGTGTCAATTGAATCTGATTTGCTTGTCGCTCGACTGACCTCATCAGATTTGGGTAGATACTGCAACATTGAGTCTTGGTAAGTTGAAAAAGCAGTTACAATGGGAGATGCGGTGGATTTAAATCCAGTTTGTTTTTTTCTTGTTTGTATTCCATGTGAAGGACAATGAGAATCTATTGAAGAAGTTGTAAAAGTTGAGAGGGACAATTCCTCACCAGAAATAGGATTTGTGCATTTATCTTCATATCTTAACGTATGGTTATTACTGTAGTAGTTCCCAACGTTTGAACTCACTAAATCGAAACAAGTACTGGAAGTTATAGAATGACGTGAAGAGTCTTTTGGGTAGAAGTTGTGACTTCTAAATTGACAACCCACATCCCTTATGTAGATGACATCATCACTACCTGCATACTCTGTATCTCCAATAGTAGGTATGCATTTCCGATCAACGCAATCGAATTGGCAAGATTTACTAGATTTACATTTCCAACGTATCTCATCATTTGGAATCTGGCAAGATAAAAATGTCGGACATGGCATTTCAGGACTTAAAATAAATCTAGGGGAAAACTCGCTTACATACTCACACGTTTGACATTTATTTAATGACTCTTGTTGGTAAGCAGTCACCAAATTGCAAGGAGAGAAATTATTACATTCCGAATTTTCGGTATCTTCCATTTTCTTATTTAAAACATCGTCATAATTCGGCCTTTTATAGAAAGGTACACCCAAAGATAAATTAACACAACGAGGGTGATGTAAACGAGGAGGAATGTACTCGCAATTATTTTTCAAAACATTCAATCTTTGACATGACGGTACGACTACACAAGGTGGATGGTGTCTGCATGCTTTTTTTATTCTTATCTTTCTAGGATTATGCTTTGTAAGAGACGCTCGTGTTACACATTTTGGACTCATATTATAAATATTGTCAGATGGCAAAATTTGGCACAGTGGAAATAATTCGCAAGGAGGTTCGTGAATACAAACTTCCGATTCACCCACATTAATATTCTTGTCTTTTTGGTTTTCAGAGAGTGTTATTACATTATAACGACGATGAGGATATTTCTTGAACTTGAAACTGAAAATATCTAGTGTTTCTTTACAGTTAGGGCAAATAACTTTCTTGGGTTTCTTCCGAGGCCTACTTTCAATACACATCGTACAACTCTGAAGCTTATCTTCGACAAGCTTTGGAATATCAATTTTATTTGTAACTGGTTCTTCGCATACAGCTTCATTTTTCTTCGTAGGTCCTGCACTGTTTGTATTGGTGAGCTTATCATCAGAATGTTTAGATTTCTTGGTTTTACTACATTTCTGATTATGGCTTTCTACTTCTGGCGGATGTTTTGGAGTACTGGTAATATGATCTGCAACTGTTAAACTTTTACTATTTTTTGCGAGTTCTGTAAGTGATTTTTTATCCGTACATGGACATGCATACGAAAACAGCTGGCAAGGACATGGATCTTCACTACGTTTTCCTCGTTCTTTTTTTTCACATATTTCAGGTATTGGATTAGTATGCTCTGTTTTATATTTGGCAAAAGACCAAAATTTTTGGCTGTGATGATTTTTATTTTTCTTGTAAGAATCAGTTGTACGTTTTGTGTAATAACTATCTCTAAGAAAAACTTCTGAAGAAGGTACGCTATCATTAAGATACCCCATCTTCAACTTTCTCTTTAAACCATCTAATTTCTTTAGCTTTGGTTGAATATGAGTTTCACATTCTTGAACTGCTTCAGATTTCGCTCTAAATCCATTTTTATGAGGTATTTCTTTATTATATTTCATTACTTTACAGTCTGAAATAGGATATTGGGGAACATAGTGATATGAATGTCTTTTGGTCAGAGTATCCAGATCATAGAATATAGTACTTGTTGATCTAATGATATGTTTTTCACTGCTATTTCGGTTTAGGGCGTGATAATTTTCACTCCTTATGTATGATGTCTTATTTGAAATAAAGGATGTATTTTTATTGTTTAGCATTTTCCACCATAAAGATAAATAACTTTCTTAGCATGTAAATAGTAAAGACTGGAACGTTATTATGCAGACTCTGCATAAATTATCCTGTGCACTCACACACATTTATGTTTATTAATTTAAATGAAAAAAAAAATCTTATCATAGAAGATTTTTTTATGATTTTCATGCTTGAATATTGAATCCACTTGTAAATTTTTATAATTGTATTTTTAGGTTAAAGTTGCTTTTATATGTTTTGAAATACTTCAAGAAGACTTTTAACTGCTTGACTTTGACAATGCCAAAAAAAAAATTCGCTTTTCGTTCGCAAACCCATTCGTTCCTCTAAAATATGCATTTGCAAACTGGTCTATTTGCTAATTTCATGAAAAAAATTAACTAACATATTTATTAATTTATGTTTTTTTTTGTTTCAGGTTTCCATATGGCACCTCGGTTATCAAAAATGTTTCCAGAGTCATGTCTCCTCATTTTTGTCGGAGTCTTAATCGGTGCAATTCTTTTGAGTACTCATAGCGTTCACGTACAGCCGTTAACACCTGACACCTTTTTTCTTTATATGCTACCTCCAATCATTTTGGATGCCGGTTATTTTATGCCTAATCGATTGTTTTTCGATCATCTTGGGACTATTCTTTTATTTGCAGTAGTTGGGACAGTTTTTAATACGCTAACTATTGGTGAGTTTTTATGTAATCATTAAATAAAATCATTATATCTCTTTTGTATTGTAGTCTAATAATCACATTTTCAAAATATTTTGTTACAGGTGCATCTTTATGGGCATGTGGTCAAACAGGAATGTTCGGTTGTACTACACCATTACTTGATATGCTTTTGTTTGGTGCTCTCATATCCGCTGTGGATCCGGTTGCTGTGCTTGCGGTATTTGAAGAGATACATGTAGATGAAGTGCTGTACATCGTAGTTTTTGGAGAGTCTTTACTCAATGATGCAGTTACGGTTGTTCTTTATCACATGTTTGAGGCCTATACGTAAGTAATGCTTCAAATTGAGATAGACAAAAGCGAATAGAATTTTGTACTGAGACCTCAAAAGAACCAAGGAAGAGAAGGAAACTAAATAATATTTTTGTTTATTTTTACTCTTGTTCCTTTTTTAAATATTGTTTTTACCCAGTCAGATATTTCTAAGCAACAGCTTTATAAAGATTTATTAAATAATTATAATTATTTTTATAGCAGTCGTTCTGTTCTTATTTTTACAGAGAAATGGGCCCTTCGCGACTCATGTACACGGATTTCTTAGCAGGCTTTGCGTCATTCTTAGTGGTAGCCGTTGGTGGTACCTGTATTGGAGTAGTATGGGGTTTTGCTACTGGCCTTGTGACTCGTTTCACTAATGAAGTCAGAGTAATCGAACCAATATTCATATTCGTCATGGCTTATTTAGCTTACCTGAATGCTGAAATGTTCCATATGAGTGGAATTTTAGCGTAAGTTCCTGAATTGTTTTAAAATATACATGAACTATTGTGATGTCAAACTTTACAAGTAAATAAAATGCATTCCATGGAGTATTACCCGTGGCGTATTTTAAGATTCGGCACCCTGGGCCGTAAAGATTCCAAGTAAATAAGAAAAAACATGATGATAATAAGTGAAGAAACTAAAAAGACATGTATCTAAAAAAGAAACCTTTTTTTTTATTACTTTCACTGAAATCTCGGTAGTATGTGATGATGCAGTCAAAGATGGTAGCGGACTAACCTGCTCGGGAGTATTGTAGTCATACCCATAATCGATTTCTACGCGACATCGCAACCGTAAATGGCTTAGAAACACTTCTTTGTCGGTAGGGTGGTAACTAACTACGGCCAAAGCCCACCAGACAAGACCAGAGAAAATTCAGAAATTATAAATTCCCAAATTGCGCCTGCCGGGAATGGAACCCGGGACCTCCTACTTAAACTCACAGAGCTCACCGTTGCGCCATAAAGGTCATCAAATCACGCTTAATCTACCGATTCCGTCGGTCATGCTGCCACCCGGCGCAACCTGCTAGTGGTACCCTGGGCCATGGCCCTTTTGGCCCTACGGTAAATACGCCCATGAGTATTACGAACTGGATTCTCCTTGGAACTCATCAATGCTTGGTTGCAAGTATTTGCCATGATTTTACTTGAGCAGCTTCATGATGTAGCAATGTTTTTAACGCGTAATCATCAAATGGGATAATCGGTAACTGGTTTCAGTATAACGTTCTGCGGCATAACAATGAAGAACTACGTCGAAGCAAACATATCACACAAATCGCACACTACGATCAAGTATACGATGAAAATGCTTTCGTCATCATCTGAGACTATAATATTCATGTTCCTTGGCGTCGCCACAGTCAACAATAACCATGATTGGAATACTTGGTTTGTTTTGTTGACTATACTGTTTTGCTCAGTCTTTCGCATAATAGGTAAGAAATCTTATTTTTACTCTGTTATTATCAAAAACACATCACACTTATATTAAAACCTGCGACTCTCTGGCAATCACAGCCTTAGCTCTTTGATCACTAAGCTGCCGATGCCGATGCCGAAATTAGTTTATGCATGTATATCAATCTTATAGCGACTTTAGCGCCATCTAGTATCATTGCAGTTTCGATCTACTTTTCAAAGGTCCATGTTACAATGATACACTTAATTGTTTCAGGGGTGTATATATTTAGCGCTGTAGCTAATAAGTTCCGTCTGCACAAATTAAATACTGTTGAAAAGTTTGTTATGTCTTACGGAGGTAAGGTTTCTTAGTTAATAAATAATGTATGCAGATAAACAAACAAACACATTTAAGTATTTGAATTGGAAGTTTATACCATTTAAGCATACAAAGGTAGCCATAACTTTTTTTATAAACACAACTACTTATTCATTATTATTTATAGCAACATCCATTAAACTACGTTATTCAATAACACAATAAATAAATCATATTCAAATAGCTTTTCGGAGAAACACAAACTATAAACTACGTAGTTATAAAAGTGAACAAAATAACTGCCCCAGTTGTACACCAGTTTGTTTGTTTATCTGTATAAGCAGTAAAGAATTCCGTAAATCATAATACCCATGGCCTATTTTCTCAATGCGTACATAAACCAGGTCTTCGAGGCGCGGTCGCATTTGCACTGGTGCTATTAATAGACCCAGAAGTGGTCAATCTGCAGCCAATGTTTGTAACCACTACGATAGCAGTTATTTACTTCACCGTGTTCATCCAGGGGATCACTATTAAGCCATTGGTTAAAATACTGAACGTAAAAACCGGCGAGAAGAGGAAACCAACGATGAATGAAAGAATACATGAGAGGGTAATAATCTTTTTCAATATTGACGAATAAATAAGCCGCAAATTGTTAGATATTCGGTTTTCCTTTAAGGAAATTCTCAGTATCTGCTTTGAGGTACGAAATTGTTGGTTTCCAACGCAGTGTCTGAAAGAACACGTTGCGCCTTCTGTCCCATTCTATTACCACCGGAATCTTACTGAAATTTAGAACCATACAAAATATTTATTTATTAACATTAAATGTTTAAAATAGTAATCATACAAGCTTTACCTTTAGCTTAGCCAACCTGGGTCCTGATTCACTTTGATATCGGGGTCGCATTCAAAATGTTAACCACATGTTTTGTCATAATCGTTAAAGCCCTCCAACACACATTGAAACAGGGGAAGGGCCAGATAAAAGGCTCTGTCCCCCAGCCCACCTCTGTCCTATGTCACTGGAGCTATGTGCCTGATAAGAGTTCTTAATATATTTCTTTAAGCTTATGTAAATTCTTATGATACGAGTACTAGGACAAGAAACGACGGGTCTATAAAAATTATAAACTATATTTTCTCATATTATGTAACTTTTATATTATATCTGTTCCCTCAGTTTATGGATCATTTAATGGCAGGCGTTGAAGATATTTTAGGAAAACATGGCAATCACCACATACGCGATAAGTTCAAAAGATTCGACAACAGATTTATTCGACCATTCCTACTCCGGAATTATCAGGTAATATCCTGTTTTATGTACTAAAACCAAATGAATACAAAGTTCTACTGCTAGTTAAGATGTATGTTAATTTTATTTCGTAATTCTGATGATAGGGAGCTGAACCCAAAATCCTGGAAACTTATTCCAAATTAGCTATGAAAGACGCAATTGAGTATATGCAAAGAAACGCATCGACGATTGGTAACATATCTGGAGCTGAGTCAATGTCAGCTATTTTTAAAAACTATACAAGTGCTAATTTTAATGGAAGGTACTGTATTAGAATCCAAAGAGCGTGATATTTTTTAAGGTTTATTTAAAACTACTTTACTATTATGTAAACAAAAATATTTTCAGCCCAAGCTTTAGTCAATTAGACTCTTCAACGTGGAATATTGATATGCAGGAATTGGAATATAATCCGTCCAAAAAAGATTTGACAGATGCCAGGATTCACCATCTCCTTGCTGAAGAACTCTGCAAACCGTATCGGCGTGTATGTATTTTGCTTTTTTATGTCATCAATCTGATAATTACTGAACATAATGGGATGAAACCTCGAAGTCAAAGTTTTGTGATCAGAATATGTGTAGTCAACGCCTTATCAACAATCAATAATAAATCAATGCTTTTGAAAAATTTATTGTTTTTAAACTTTATAGCTATATAGTTTGATGCATTTAGAGACGATTTAAATGTGATGAATTTTCTAAGATTTTTTATAAATTACACTTTAATTTTACAGATGAATAATTATAATAATTTATAATGAAAACTTGTTTATTAAATCTTCTTCTTCTTGCGCTACTCCCTAGCTAAGTATGCTTAACACAACATATCTTCTCCTCCTAATTACTTACATTTCCGCCATCTCATTATTGACCCCTTTTCCATGCATATCCTCCTTTATCCATCCATCTCTTTTTTAGTATTCTTCTACTTCTTGGTTATTATTATTTAATACTAAATAATAATCGCATTCTATTTGTTTTATCACTAGCACCGCCGATTAAGCTACAGCCGACATGCTGTAAACGACCGTGATTTGGGCACACAAGTGAACTATAAAACTCACATGAATATACGACGTTTAGTAGGCGACAGAAAACACCATCACAAACGCAGTAAACGAGGAAAACAGGCAAGCCAAAAATGTTCATAATTTTTAAGACATATCACATGGTTTCAATCAACTTTTTACGATATGAGAGAACATGTAAAAAATTTTTTGTTGCCACTATAATATCATCAAGTTTTATAGTTAAGTTTGATATTATGATATTCTTTGTACCTTATTTGAAATATTATCTTATTATGTATATCTTGTTATTCATTGTTTTAGAATTTAAACATGTTATTCCTTTTGCAGGATGGAAAGAATCATGTAACTTTCCCAGAATTCCAGCAAAATGGTTCGGCCAAACAGTTCACGCACGGTAAAAAAAAATATTATAGATTAGGTACATAATAATTTTTTAATATAGGTAATCACGAGTGTCAATCGCATGCACGTGTGGGATTCCGTTAAGTTTTTTTTTTTTTTATTATTTGAACACCATTTTTATTTTTATTTGCGACACAATTATATGATATTGGCTTTTCTTTGGTAAATTAGATTATCAATATTACTGAATAGAACTTTATAGTATCTTATATAATTTTATTTATATAACTAGTAACTTTACCTTGCAAGATAAGATATCGATCTATCTATATCTACTTATTATAAAACTCTAACTTGTCGACTTCTGAACATTTTTGTCTGGGGAGCTTTATTATTGCTATAGAACCCGACACACATTTGTTTTGAATTTTTGTCCGTCCGTTTGTCTCTTAGTTTGTTTGTCTGTTTGCGCATCACGACGCAGAAACTACTGATCGGATTAAACCGGTTTGGTATACTTTTATTATAGCTGATACTCTGGGTTAACACTTAAAACAATACGGTTCCTTCTGGATAGGGATGAAAACTATTACACCATACTCTGGCATAACTTAACAGATTTTTATGATTCTTTTTATTGTAAAGTTCGTATCCGTATAAATATACTAATAATTAAAAAAAGTTGTATCCGTATATTACTTACTGTATACTTAGTTAATCTCATAAAGCTGTTTGTATGTTTGTATATTTGGAACTACCATTGCGTTAGGTAGCTAATTTATTTAGGAAGGTTGTAGAGTATGTAGAAGTACGCTGCGAGGCATAGCTAGTCTGTTTTATATTAACTAGTGTAAAAGTTTTTGTTGGTTGTATATGTTAAGTAAAATTCGTAACATAGTACCGTACCGTAAACCACCACAAAGGTTTATTTTTGCATGCGTGCAATTTTAATGTATAACTAGTTAATTCAGATCTTATAATTATAAATGATTCTTTGTAATTATTTAGAAAATATTATATAGTACATGCTTGCTGAAGTATCAAACAATTAGGTAATTAGCTATAACATTTTTTTTTACAAGTTAATCCGTAATGTGGTTAAGGATAAAATTTTTAAGACATTATTGTAATTAGTCTGTCTTAATAAATTGTAAGAAGGATTTAGTAATAAAAAAAGTGTAAAATTAAAAATAATTCAATGCTACTTAACTTGAGTAATATAGTTATTTTTAATTGAGAAGGCACAAAATATAAGTTTGTATTGTTAACAGACTATATTGATGAGGTGCTTCAAGAGGACGATGAGCAGCCCCGCCGTGAAGCGGACGATGGCGGTATAACTTTCACTGCCAAATCCCCGCGTAGGTATCATGCATGTGACACGATTTGTTTCCCTTTTGAATTTGAACATCACGCAATTTGCATAAAGATCTTAAATGACAGAGATAGAAATTTTGATCAGATGAATAGATTTAACATTCTTAAACCAGCCACTAGCCACTCTCAAGCTGATAAATTCGTAAAGATTCGAATTTTGTACCTACACGTTCTTGAGTTGAGATCCAAATTATAATATGTATATATATCAAACATTTACAAAATCCCGGCTTTCAATTTCTTGTCCTTTCTTCTACATCATCATCACTTCTACATCTACAAGTCAAGCCCTTTCATTTGATACCCATGTTAAGGGAGTTATAAAAAAAAATTCGCCATTTTATGGCAGCGGTCATCTTAGATTTGAAATTTATCATAGTGTACCAGTATTTTACGATCCAAGGCCTTTCATTTGATACCCATATTAGGGGAGTTTTGAACATTTTTTTTGACAGCGTCTATCTTGCACCGGTTTTTATCAAAACGGTTAAAAACACTCCCGACTAATTTCACTTTCAAACATAAAAACAAAATTAATCTCGGTTCACTCTTTCGGGAAATACCCCAGGTCAAACCTATAACACCCCACTAAAACTTAAAATTGATGCATAGATTTAACAGCCGTAAAAAGCTAATCGCAACTTTTAAGATGATAAATACGTAAAGAGTAGAATATTATATATGCAATTGAAGAGTATATCCAAATTAAAACAAAATAATCCTGAGAGTAAAAATATAATACGCTCAACTATAATTCGTTTTGAATAACTCTCTGCCTGTGGGCTGCCTAGACAAACAAAAGAACGAGCAGATAAAGATATTTGAAATCTTTTACACCAATTTATGGAAGTAGAAACTCTGTATGCACTATAAAATATTGTCCTTATTGTTTTTTTGCCAAATAGTAATGTTCAAGTTCAAATATTCTTGATGTTGTGAATAAAATGTTGTATTTGTATTTTTAATTATTACACCTGTAACATGTTTAACAATTATAACACTAAAATTGTTTGGAATTATTAATTTGGTATGTATTGTTTTACTAATATTGTTTAAATTTTACTGGGTTACTAAATTATTAAAATATACCCTCCCTGAAATAACTTTTGGTTTAAAATGATAAAGCAATTTACGTAATTTAGAGTAAATTGAAACTAGCTGGTTTCGAATATTAATATTTTCAAGAACTTATTTTCGTTTATTGATCATTTTTAACCAATTCGAATTATTTATCTTAGAAGCTTGTCTTTACATTGCGTGTATGTTTTTAATACCTAAATTTGTTTTACAAGTACTTGTTTTGTATTTCAAGTAACAACTTCTTATTCCTTTTGGATACCGCTCAGTTGGCTAACTTGTTAATTTGTAACGTTTATCCTTTTATAGTTACCGGTATTTATTACTTGCTATTATCAGCTTCTTACCATTGTTTGTGTTTGATTGTCGTTTTCTTCCCTTCTGGCAACTTCATGTGGCACCGCAAACTAATCAAAATCTCGAAAACTGGCGACACTAAAATATTAGCTGGATTTAATGAAGTCAGTCCGACATCCTCGCATAAAGAGAATAGTAGTTCTCTGCTAAATCAATTGGCTAACTTGCCTGGCTTCAATCCTCTCAAAGCAAGAATTGTTAAGCAGTACGCTAAAACACCTGAAGAGATACTGCCGACAGCTGTTGAGAAATCTTTACCGTGGAGAAGGGACAGATCCACGTATAATTTCGGTATGTGTACTAAAGAAGGCCAAACACTTTTTCGCTTCTGAATGACCAAAGGTTTACTTTATAGCGCAGTTTTGTTAATTATCTCATCTTATGCTTTTTATTGCTGGTAATGCTCAAACGCTTTTTTCTAAATACGAATGCACCAAAACTTGGCATGTCATGTAGTCTTTTAAGCTTTTAATGTTAGCTATAGTTATATTAAGATACTATTTAAGTACTTTACTTTTTTATTTTGATGATATAGGAAACTTATATTTATTAATCACATATTGCTAATACGGTTGGCAATATTTTTATATTGCAACGCTGTATGAGCGTATTTTTCTTCTTTTTTTCATGATAATAAGTTTTATTATAAAAATCGTTATTAGTATTATTCTTTTGTACCTACTTATTTCAATATTATTGTATGAACAAATTAAAAAATCAGTTAGATTTAAAAGAAGTAATTAATAGATACCTACCTACTCGTAGTTAGGTACTCGAATTGCAGGTTTCGTTAACTCATAAAGCATGAGGTTCGCAAATACCTGTATTATATGGTTTCACACGCGCTATTCGCATTCATACTATAGTTTTTATTATTGATTTAACTATCTTTTTAGTAAAAACATTGTAATACAATCATAATATGAATGTTAACATTCTCATTTGAATTACTGCCAACATCAGAATAGTATCTATAGCCTAAGCGTTTTCCTTAACTGTTGCCAAATGTTAGCAGCATGATTAGAAGATTCATTGAAATTAATCACTTAACCAAAATAACTATATATCTATTTTGTTTTTTTAGTACCTAATGAGGATATTCTTGAAGAAGATGAGAGACGAATGTCCGATGACAACGGTAACTTTATTTTATTCTTAGTATACGAACCAATAATCATAATACGAATGCATCTCTAGTCCCTGTTCAATAAATGTGACAATAGACAAAGGTTTTAAACCAAACAATATTGTTAAATGCTGCAAAATATGCTCTCAATACGTGGCGTAATGAAATTAATTAGTAGATAAGCAGAATAACCCACCAGCTCAAATACATATTAATCTAATCAAAATTTATTATCTTAAAAAAGTTATTTAAAGACTTTAGTCAAATTTCGGCAAGATCATTAGCTAGTGGTTCGTTTACGCGCGACAAAAATACAAACAGACATTTATAATTGGATGTTTAAATAATTTAATAAAAGAGTTTTCATTGGAAATGCATCCAATACTTAATATATAAGTTTATTTTACTTTTAGATGCATACATGACGGTGGCGGAGCAAACCCGGGTCGCCACCCCAACGGCGACCGAGACTATGTTGCCATGGAAACGAGAGGAAGCCGAAGGGACTACCGCCCTAAAGCAATCAGAGTTTCCCGCTTGGGCATCTAACAAGGAATATTTGGCATACAGTTCACCATCTGCTACATTTTTAGGTGAAGAATACAAACATCTTGCCCTGTTTTAGTTTTAATAAACCTAATAAACAAAAATGTATGCAAACTAAGATCTACAAGGATAGGTTGCAATTTCCTCATGTAATTATTTTCACAATCTTTTAGGTTTTCGAAATTTTTATTTGTTAGACAAGCTTTAAGTATCCTTAGTGCTACGAAAAGAAAATATTTCTGTGTTCTGTCTTGTCGATAAGAAATATTTTAGACTGACTACCTACCTAATTATTTTCTTCAGTAAACCTACTGTTTATACTCAGATATATATCGATTATGTTCTGCGAACTTGCAACGTTCAGCAACTGCCAACGTTACATTGAATGTGCATGCTATTCCATGGTAATTTTTCAAAAACGTTTATTTAATTATCCTTGCATTGCCATTTTTAAGGCCCTTATATTTTTTTACTTTTAAAGAGCCTCTTAAAGTTCCTTGCCAACGTTGCTTCTCGAGCACTTTAAAATTAACGCACTTTTGTATTTTATTTCATTTATTATATCGTGATATTTTTTTTTTTGTTTAAATTTTTATTTCATTTTTCGTGATAGTTTCTAAAAAGTTTATTAAACCTATATTAGCAAAAAACGCTTGTATCCCGCACTTCATAAAATTATTGTATAATTCATTAGTTCCTAAATTTACAATATCAAGTTTTCTCATCGATTTATTTTTTCTGTCCCTTACCCGTTTTTACACCCCGCATCATCATCCCAATAGGTGGCATAGAGAAGCCAAAACATCCGAAATCTATCATAGGTCTCTTCCGAAGAGAGAGCTCAAGTTCGACGCAAGCTGCGGATTTACCGGTCCTATCAGATTCAGAGAGTAAAGCATCGTCAAGTAAAGGGGAGAGCTCCTCATCCAGAGGAGATCAGTTTGGACATTCGAGACATCCGCCAAGTTTGTTATCGAAAAGAAGCACAAGCCTCGGTGGTCCATCGGTGCTATTGATGGAAGATGTTGCTCATTCTGATCCACTTGGCGCGTCTTCACGACCGGCCAGTATTATGCAGGGCCCGCATCGTGGACAGTGCAGAAGGGGATCTATGCTAGAATTAACTGGGTGCGTATGCTCATATTATTAATCTATTAAATTAACACTAATGCGATTACATTCATTAACACCGTTTTTATTCGCTGTTTTAACAACAATCTCAAGCTTTGTACATTTATGACATTTTAGGGATTCGTCTTCACTAGAAGCTAATAGATGTTTGCAAATGAGTCTACTACGCAATGTTTATTAGTTAATCCGTAATTATTTTTAAGTAATGGGTATAGGGTACCTAAGCATTGATGTTAGTTTGTTGCTATATGCAAGCTACATTATCATGCGACTGTAATTACTAGCATGTAAGATTCTATTGCAAGATGAGCTTTTATACTTGACGCCAACAATGTGTGATAGAAACAAAAACCAAGATGCAGTTAAGGGTCGCTTCAGCTGGCCTATATTTAAAAAACAACTTGTTTGGTCATGTGCGAGTCGGACGCGCGTTCGAAGGGTTGGTTCGGAGCCCCCTTTTATATTTTTTTTATTATGTTGTTTAGTGTTTGTTCTTCGAGGGGCAACAGAAATACATCATCATCAAATTTCATCCATAAACGGTAGCCTGTTGGTAGACGGGTAGACAGACGGACGGACGGACAGCGTAGTCTTAGTAATAGGGTTCTGTATTATCCTTTGAGTACCTTAATCAGAGAAACTCCCTGAAACATGCTTCGTGTAAGTTGAATAACTACGCCTAGAAAGCCTCCACTTACGGTGTCTATAGTGGACCGCCGAAACTAGCGAACGAGACAGATCGAAGAATACTTCAAATATTTATTTTTACAGATCTCTGTCACGTGACGCGATAACGGAAGAGAAATGCAGCAAATCATTGCCCGAGAGCGAACGGATGGGTGTTCGAAGACTAGCTCTAGGGCAGCAAAGTTTGCCTAGAGAGCCCTTCAGTCGTCAACTCACCATGGCATCTACCCTACTCACCAGCTCATCGTCGGACGAATCATCCGATGAGAACACCTGAGTGCCCCGCCGTGGTAACCACGATAGGTTGCCACTGTTAAAGTATAAGACACTAGAGTAAGTCCCAAAATGACCTGGTGGTGATGCTACGTGTACTCAATTGAATATTTTTGTATGATACGGTATTTGATATTGAGTAGGATATATCTGTTTCAACGCAGGTATATGTGTTAAAGGACTGGATTTGTACGTTACAACGTAAGACTACTTACTATAAAATTGTACACATAGTAAAAGCCTGAGCATTGCTACATTTTTTAATTTGACATTCATTTGTACAATTAAGGTCAAGACAATTATTAAAGTAGGTAGCCATATAAGGCATTTACGACTAAATAAACGGTTATTACGGTTTCTTCATGCAAAATTTTGTTGGAGTATTTAATATTTTAGCTTGTTTAGTTTATATGACTGTTTGTAAACTCGTGTCTTTAGAGCGCGTTTTGAGTTAAGTTAACAAACGATAAATTGGTGTTGTCGAATTGTTTGGTGTAACGCTACGATTTGACTAGAGCATGACGTTTGTTGACTGTATAACTTGCACTAAGCGCACTAATTGTAGGACAACAATCGAAATAGCAAACACTATATAAACACTAAAATTACCTGAAGTATAAAGTAAAGTCACCAGTAAGACCAGTAGCCTCTATCAGTAAAAATGACCCAATTTATGCATTTTGGTGCCATTTCTGTTGTATACAAATCTCTTAAATTAAATTGGTGCCAATTTTGTTCTACAGGAACCTCTTGACTACACTAAATTGACAAAAGTAGGGTAGGGCTATCCCTTAAACAATGCTCCCTGTAGAAAAAGATAGACCTACTTTTAAGTTGGTTCAAAGATTTGATAACAGAATTGTCATTGTCAGGTCCAAGAATATTACAAGTAATATTTCTTTCGCACGGAACATTGTGTAAAGTCTTGTACGTTTATACTTGTCAATCTAGTTTTGTTAAGCGCGTGTACAACAGAATTGCAATCGTTATATTAATGCACGAGAAGTTACTAACGTGTCATCGACTATCGTTTAATTTTATTAAAAATGTAATGTGGCAACGTTCTTTGAAAATATTGTAATAGAAATTAATGATTGCTTCCTATTTAAAACAGTTCGGCCGCTGTAAGCGCTGCTTTTATAATGATCCAAATGCTCTTACTAGCTGGAAAATGGACCCTTGAGTGATTGATTAGGGCTGGCTGGCTGAAGACGTTGCTTGCACCATTGAAACGCAGGGCAATCCATCGCTAAGCAATCCGTCGCAATATAATATTTACAAATATTTTTTTTCTGGTATGGTAGGAGTCAGACTTGGCAAGCTAGTTACTACCTTACCGACAAAGACGTCCTTTACGTTTTTTTATGTTAATTATGACGTGTAGAATTCAGGGGTTTAATATATCTGCCCCTAACAGTTTAGCCCACTATCATGCTAGACCAATATAATTAGTTCTTATCAGACTTACTCTTAATGGAATGAAAAATACATATAAATACAAACTTTCAAGATATGAGTAAACGACAGTCGATTAAATTACCATGCAATTTGAACTTTGCCGCTGTTGTTATGATTTGACTCGCGCTTACGGCGGTCAAGTTTTAATAAAAATAGCACTAGAAATATTAATATTTTATTTACAGATACTATTGCTCGATAGAAACCAAATTATAAAATTGCTGGAAATTAAAAAAAACCTCATCAGTATTTTTCTATGCTCTTTTATGACAAATTGAACTGTGAAAACGTCGTGATAAAGTAGTAATTATCCTCATACAAATAGATAGATAATAATATTTATATATACTTACTACCAAATAGTGAAATAAAATGTAGTGCCGATTTTTAATTACATGGCACCTGTTGCCAATGACAATACATGTTAGAATATTATATAAATAATGTAAATATTAATTTATATTATATTTTAGATAGCTTTTGATATTATTAATTAATTGATGCTAATTTGTTGTGCACAATTAAAGTAATTATTTGCTTGAGCACAAAACTTAACAAATAGAGGACTGAAAAAGTTAAAAACTTTTCACTACAAGACCTTTCCTATGTCAATAAACCTAACAGTTATTTGGAAAGTAGCTGGTCAATCATTTGTGTTGGTACATAAGCCAAGTTTGAAAGGGGCACCTAAGAAATTATTCCTTAAAAACTATTACTAATGGTAATCTAAGAAATGATAACATATTATATAATAATAAGCGAATTAAACAGTTTTCAACTGAGAGTAACCTAAATAAAAGCAACAACCTTTACGAATTGTTATATCTTCAAATTATATTTAAAACACGTGTCTGTACGTGAAAATGTGTGTGAATTATTGTCTAGAATCATACCATATTTCTGATGCCCTAGTAATCCGTGACCACATTCGATCTGGTCGATGTAGAACCAGATGATGTTATGGTTGCCATTGCTTAAAGTTTAGGAAATACTCCATCGACTTAGTGGCCCCTCTCTCCAGTTAGCCTTAAGGCTGGAATACACATGCCTGTACCTGCATAGCAGCCCCACCATGCCGTCTACTTTCATGGTTATACGCAAACTGGCATCCCCTTATCTGGCAAGCGTGTATATCGCACGTTTGATTTTTTAGTATTTACTTGCATTCTAAACCGAGAAGACACAAGAATTCTTATTACTGCTATAAACTTTGTGCCAGTTACTTTCACAAGACGGTAACTAGCATGTACGTTATTGTCTTGTTTAACAGACATGTGTATCGCCATCTTTACATGACTATGAAACCTACAGCCTTTACGTGAAAGAGGTAGTCAGGTAGATAGGTTAATACCCATATAAAGTTTTGTGCTCAAGAGAGTTAGTAACATTGTTTTATATAGGTACTCATGTATATTTTAAGAAAATATTTGTTGATAAACGATAGTGGGATAATTATTATCTTGTAATGTGAAAAATTCTTGCATTTTTATTTGTACTGCTTTAAAAAAATATATATTAGATTCACTTTGGTAAGTACTTAGTATAATTTTTATTACATTTTTCCCATTTTTTTTAGTATTTATCATATTTAAACCTGAAAATGGATCATCTCCTTTCCTATACTTATTATTTTATCTGTAACTATAGTTCACAGCTACTGAATTTAATAAAAAAATTGCATTTAGAAAGACGAGGTCCCGACGCTTTATAACTTAAAAATTAAGATTTTAGATATCAGATCGGTAGAGTAGAACTATAATTTATGTAGGCAACTATAGGTAATTAAAGTTAGCACGAATATATAAACATGGAGTTGTTAAAATCACTAAATATATATAAAAAATTTCTTGAATATATATTTTTTTATATTATTTATGTTCTACTTACACTATATACTCCAATAAGGAATACGTGCTACGAAATTACCGGTAATAACACATTTAAAAGGAATACGAAATTTAACAACCCTATGTTACCCTTTCCTTGTCATCTTTAGGTATTTATTTATACTCTTCCTACTTCCGATCACTGATAATGATATCTCATTAAAGTAGCTGAACATAAAATAGTGGCACACTTGTATCCATCTTCTTAAAACACCACTAATTGTAGTGTGTCGCAAGTAATTAGGAAGACCCAGCATGTGATAATTGGTTTTCCATTCATTAAATTTGTTACAAAAACATTTCAACTAATCTTTGAGCAGCTTGTATTAAATAAGCTGTTCTAAGTTATCCATGCATGTACCCAAGTATAGGTAGGATCAAATGAATATGACATAGGAACAATAAAGAGGCTTGATTGTAAATTGTGTAAGTTTAACTTACTCTATAGGAAATGTGTTCGCCAATGCAACAAAATAGATAATAGTGTTAATCGTTCAACTAAGGGCTCGCGCATACCGGCGGATATCTAAGAATAAAAAAGAACCTCTCACACATACAGAGGCCCTAGTCTGCTATTGCAATTGAGTCGCTATGGTTGATAATTGTGAACAGTACTAAAGAAAAATAGACCTAAAGCAATATAAGTAAACAGTTTGATCGCGGCTACGCCAGAATACCGCTAAGTTTTTCCGCTGTAAAAACCGATTAGGAGTATGGCTGAAATATATCTGCCATACTCCTTAAAGGTTCGCCCGCTACTATCTTAAACTGCATCTTCGCTTACCAAGCTAAATGGTTTTTGTGAAGTAAAAAATGTTTATATTAAATTAACACAATACAAAATTCTCTGAAATACCGTCCGCTGGTGTACACAGTCCTCATTTCTATAAACAGTTCAACGCACGAAAGAAAATAATCAATAGATACTGATATATTTTTTCTTTTATATTAATATTATTTGGAAATTCCTACTGTCATTGGCAATGACGCCACAACTTTTGTATATACATTAAGAATTATGTAGATATGCTTGTAAGTTTGATATTAGAATATAGCTATGTAGTCGAATTGTTACTACAGTAAGTAGATAATTGGTTTGTGTCTAAATTTAGAAAATAAGAATTATAAAATTTAAGTCAGCTAGTACAATAATAAAGCTAGGTGTTATGTTCGATTTTGAAATGTAGTTATGTTATGAATGGGTACCTAATAATACAATACATTAATTACCGAAAGCACCTAAGAGTTCCTTATCTCCTTTGAAATTCAACAATTATTATTTTTATTTTTACTTCAAGTGGCCTAAAGATCAAAACTAAACCAAAAATCCAAGCCGGAGTATTCTTTGCATTATGAACTACAATAAATCTAAGACAGTATCTTAGTAGTAACAAGTAGAATGTACTGTAATCCTAAATACTAAACAATCATGTTTAGCAGTTGGTAAAAGTTCGAGTGTAATAATAGAGCAGGTATAATTAGAAAATTGCAGTTAACTCCTATTTATACCCAGCCCGAAAATCAAAGACAAAGTGAGTCTTTTGTCGTGCTTATTATATACAAAGATGTGAAGATATCTTTATCGCTTTCAAAAAATTAATTAGTTTCTTTTAAATAGTTTCTACTAAATATAACTACCCGCAGGAGGTGGTATTTATGTGTCCTGTTAAGGTGCATTTAGTGACTTCCCCGGCGTTCACACAAGGTTGATACATTTTGTAAACACCCAATACCCATTATGATTAAGTATAATATAATCTAAGTCTAAGATGGCATGTACCTAATGATTAAAATAATACATCGGGCAGAGCTTTTAATATCTCGCTTAACGAAGGCCAGTGACATTGAGTCAAAAAAAAAGCCATGCTTTTAAAAACAAAAATTTATGGAAGAATAAGAATCTGCTAGTGTGGCTAGAATAGTGTTTTTTTTATTCATGACCAAAAAAATTTGTGTACACAAACGCAAATTAATTTGAAACTTATGGTATGAATTTTGCAAATTTGGTGCACCTTGAGCGTTTTGCCATTATGGAATGGAAATGCGCCCTTAGATAGAGATTCAATTATTTTTATTGGCCCATACGTAGGAAACAAACCTACTAAGCTTCCTTTGTTGGAATAGTGTATCTACCTACCTAATTACTATATTTTTTTGTTGAGGGATTTGAATGATTCTGTAAATTATAGGTTCCTAACAATATGTTTAACTCTAGATATTTACGTAATTCTAAATAAATTTTATACCTACTTATTTGATTTAGCTTCGACACACATTAAATGTAGTATGTTAATTATGATCACGAGAGTTGTGATATTTACTTAATTATGTAAAATAATAGTAAATTAATAATGTTTCTTATTAACTACACAGTGTAGCATAAAATCTAGTAATAATCATGTAGATGATGTTGAAAATGTAGATAGAAATTGGACAATAGTGTAGATTTTAATTTTGTATTTTTTCAGCACTTGCATAAACTTAAGTGTTGGTTATATTAATATTATGGTAACAAATACTACTACCAAGACGATTGTGGAAGATACAGATCTACATGATGACTTACAGCTACTAACTTCTACCTACGCTTCACAACTAGGTACGATAGCCGATATCTAATTTATACCAAACCATATTAATTGGTATTATACCAATAGAATCCATCCCACATATTAAATTATTTCTGTTTAAAAATATTTATTTATCTTGAAACGCAAAAAAGAGGTTAATAGAATAAAATATAATATGTTGCAAACAGTCATGTTTGGAACATACTCGTATCATAAAAATCATTGAGGAGGAAACCTGCATGCCTGAGATTTCTACAAAACGTTCTCAATGGTGTGTGGAGTGCCTGCGGTGTGCGGAGTACCAATCCGCACTGGGCCACCGTGGTGGACTGAGGCTTTAACTCTTTCTCATTGTGGGAGGAGACCCGTGCTCTGCTGGTAATGAGTTTATGAGATAAAGTGGCATGCTCAAGGTCTTTGACAAGAGCAGCTTTGTAGGCATAAAGCATGAGATGGTATAAAATGGAAAGTCCGTCTCCGTCGAGTTATATACAAAAATATCGGTAGGTTTGGTGCATGTTTGAAGTGCACACAACCATGTTCCCTGATACTCATGGATAACAATACATATGGGTTTTACAACAGAAATAAATTAATATATTTGGTGGTTGGTATAAAACTTTACCCTGGTGATTTGTCACACCACCAATAACATTGGATTTCCGTACTTCAATGAGGAATTCCACTCGTCCATTCGGGTCTTAAAATAAAGCGAAGGCTACTTAATATAAGGATGCGCAGTTTCGTGAGGTGGATGTTTGAGAGTCGCGTTCATAGGTGCAGCTTTAGATATCATGGCGTCATGTCTTTTGCGATATGCAATCCCATTCGAACAAACGTGCCACGTGTAATTAACCGTTCAGAAGGTTTTCGACCAGCGTGCCTACTTTTTTTATAGGGAGAAATAGCAGGGCTAGGGCTTCACGTGTCCAAGTCCCTTTCCATGTCCGGAGTTTTTATGTTCCCTGATTCCCTGATACTCCATCAGGGAATCAGGAAACATAAAAACCACAATTTCACAAATTCGTTGGGTTGTCTCGGACTTTTTATTCTCCCACTTCCTGATGAAGATTTCTCGAATTTCTATCGGGGAGTCTGTTCTTTGATTTCACATAAAATCACTTTTCTGACCAGCTTTTAAAAGAACCGCTTAAGTGGAAACTGTACGGTACGCTACGCAGGTATCTATCGCCAATAGCCTGCGCACCGCTTTTTTTTTCGCGACAGTTCAAATTTCATTGCCCTCTAAATAGGCGCCCCGTAGCGAATTATCTAATGGGCACAGAAGCTATAACACTCCTTTTACTCTCTCTAAGACTTTTGCCAACGTAGTGCTTCAATATTCATTAAAAAATGTAGGTACTATTCTAAGGGTCGGTCGTAATAGATATTCCTACCGAAACTAAAATAATAAGTGTGCCTTCAAGCTTGAAGAAGACACGTTATGCCCACCTGCTGACCTCTATAACATCGTATTATTATGTGTATATGGCTTTATAACCCCTGGACTGGATTCCCTGCAACATTATATGACAGCTGAAATGTCTCCATTTGAAGCGCAAAATGGAGTACCTACTCTGAAACAGTGCGTCATTAAATAAGTCATTAAATTTTAGTTCCTTAAACACTCGTATTACAGCTTCACAACTTACAGCACCAAAATGGCGGCGATCAATTTTTGGAGACACGAACAAAATGACAACAGCCTGCCAAGTTCAAATTACAGAGGTCAGTGTGCCGACCCCACATGCCTTGGGATAAGAACAAGGAGAAAAAGAAGGCAGTGTATTGCGTGTACGCCAATGGTTTCTATTTTTAACAATATTCCTTGGAAAACAATTAAACTATACCTTCTTAATTATAGATACTGAATGTACATAATATTAGGATGTTTACAAATTAAAAATACCAATTAAAGAAAATACTCATTAAACAAGAAAACAAGCTTTCCATGAACTACTTATGGTGTGTCAATTGAATATTAAATAGTGCCTAGCTTAGAATATTACCGCGGCTCATTGTTTAAAACAAATCTTGTTTTTTTTTTAAATAATATTTAATATTGTTATACTATATAGTGAAATGATAGATTGTGAAGCATTTCTTTTAAAATAAAAATTGTGGAATGGAATATTTGTTTAGCATTATTTCCCTTATGTCAACCTAGGTATCTAACTTACTATTTATCTAAGTAAGTAAGTACCTAGTAATCTTTTTTTTATAGTAATAATTGACGGACTGAAGATGAGAAGATGTTCCACCAAATGGTAGAAAAACATCGCTTTTATGCGGAGCTAAATTTCGCCGGCTATATGCAAGGAACACGAAGTGCCGCCTGGTAACCAACGAGGTCAAAAATCGATATGGTATATTATTTAATTTTTCAATTCATAACATTTTAAAGTTTCGGGGCTTCCAATTCATCTTATGCTATAAATTATATATTTATTAAATCCCGATGCAAAAAGCTGCTCCAATCCGCATTGGAGCAGTGCGGCGTGGTGGTTGAAAGAAGGGTGTCCATTAGCGCGAAAACGCACAAATTAACACACGGATGGACCGATGCTAATGCGACTTCACTTCAGATTCTTAGAAAGTATGTTTGTTTTACGACTTCAGTTCCTAATAATTAATCATTTGTCCTTTGGAATTTCGTATTCGTCCTGAGTTTTTAAAGCGCTGACTGAACTCTGAAGGCAAGATATCTTTATTGTACTGAACGGAATTGAACTTCCCGCCTTTTTCATATTTCCCGATAGATGTCGCGCATAAACGTTAAAATGTTCTATTAAAAATATAAATAATTTTGCTTCAGCTTTGGAAAACAGTGAAACTATTTTAAGAAAGCAACGATAATTTTAACTTCATAATATTAAACAAATTAAGTTTATTCAGAGACATCATACAAACAGTTAATTGAGAATCAGGTCACGTGACATCTTAGACGTTTGTGGCTGTCACTCCAAAGTTCTGTTTAATCTGTAGTCTGCCTGCTTGCCCGTGTTCTTGATGTCTTGTGGTTTTCTTCCTGTTTATAATTTTCATGAAAAATAACGGAAAATGCCGCATAACTGTAACTCTTTGTGTTAGCATTATTTAAAGATTTATGATATCACGAATATTATGTGCTGAACTGTTCGTATCTGTGTATTATGTGTTGTAAATTAATCAAGACCAGGATGAAACATACTTTTGCATTGTAGTAATTAATTAAAACGGTAAGTGTCATCGAAATTAATTTAAATATTAAAAAAACCAATGCATACTTGTATATGAACCCATGGGTTATTGTATTAAACTCTGTTTTTAATGACAACTTTAGAAGGGAGCATGCCTTTCTAATTTGTTATTGTTTATGATTTTCTTAAATTTCAATTATTATACTTTTGTTTACATCATCTCGTAGATAATTTCGTGTATTTCAATGTTGCTTTACAAGATAAATTCAAATGTCAATTAGTTATGGCTACTTTTATAATCTTATCAGGTAAGTTATCATCAAGTGTAGGTACCCTACCTACATTTTAACTATTGTATTTATCCAATTTTAAAATAATACTATGTTTAAAACTATTGCTTTGTGTATGGTAATAAGAATAAAAGTTATTATGATTAGTTATTTATTAGACATACCTACTAGTGTTGAATTAATACCTATATGTAATTACCTACACACATTTAAATATAACTGTGTCAATAAGTGCTAATTAGCACAGTTTTTTTATTTGTAATTAGGGACACTTTCTGGCACTACTCGTAAAAATTTGGTGCATAGGTGAACTTTTTAACACATTTCAAACAACATGGTAAACCTAGTTATTTATATAAAGTACTGCATTTATCTAATAAAATTTGCTTGAGACCAATATTAAAACACAGTATTGAATGTCAAGACATTAACAGTTTACGTTTGTAAATACATAAACCAAAATAATTAATAACAGTTTCACAAACTAAAAAACATATTTCTAATAATAATAAATAATAATAAAGTTGTTTTTGTTCATACACACGTTCAAGGAAGTAAAAAAAGTATTAAATACATTTTTGCATTTGATTGTACAATTTTTGAGAAGGCTGTTTCACATCATGCTATTAACTACCCTTAGGAGTAAACAGTAATATTACAGGGTAGGCAATGCTAAGCAGTGAGTGGGTTTTTACTGTACATAATAATTTAAAGAAGTTGTCGCAAAAGATGACTTGGAACCACTTGTAATTAATAATATAGTTGACAACTTTTAATATGTTGGTAATGCATTGGTCTTTAAAGAAGACTGTCATCTTTACACATGATTGACAGTAATTTAAAACATGTGGCAGTTACTATAAACAATAGCAACAGCAAAGCTACAGTTTACAGTCACTGTATTTAAGAGATTTCAGCTAACTATGAAATGATCGGATGACTTTTCAAAGCTGAAAATAAATATTTGTTCATTATCTTAACTATAATTTCAATATTATAGAAATTGAATTTGCTACAGCATATTTTTTTTTATATGAACTTATAATACACACAAATTTTGATAGCATGCTTTGCATCTTATTTTTGAGAGCTGAATAAGATAAAGCATGTTATAGGTTCAAGATCAAAGCTTCAGGTAGGATATCACACAGTATTATACTTGTGTTTTGCTATGATTTAGTGCAAATGCTACTTTTGTTTGTGCGTTTGCATAGTTTGGTCTAGTTTCAGGTTAATCAAAAGTTCAATATTAGAAAATTGCTTTAAGGCAGTTTTTTATTGATTTGCAATACAGGGCACTATTGTCTGACACATAGTAATGCAAATTCCTTTGCCAGTTACATGCTCCTAAGGTACATAAATTGGAAAAGTAAATAATTAAAATAATACTTCTAGCAATGTTACAGAAATAACTCAATAGTACCGCTTAAGCATTAATATGTCAACAAAAGACTTTAAACCTTCTGCTGTTGGTTGACAAAGACCACAGTCTTGTTCTTTCTTAAATTTGTTGACAGTGTCTGTGTCAATTTGTGTATTTATTTCTAAAAAATTTGCAGCTCTCTATTTCAAAAGACAAAACTAACAGACAAAAGTCTAAGATTACACGCAGGTATTTAAAAAATCTTCTTACAGTATATAGTAGCCTAGTACAAATATCTGCAATATTATTTGAAATATTAAGATTTACACATTGTTATCACATTTATAAGATGTTTGTGTCAGAAGTCCTGCAAATCTTTGAATATTAATGTTGTGATAAAATAATATTTATTATCTTATATCTTATACAATAACAAGATTTGTGAACTTCTTATAGCTTCACAAATCTTGTTGTAAAAATAATTGTAGTAATGAAACTTACTTAAATTTTTATTGGTGGAATATTTGAAAATATTGAATAAAGTAGTCCACTAATTTAAGGTAAATATTATTCAACAATTTCTCAAAATAGGCAGTGTTTTATTTGTTAGACAGATGTGAGAGTGCTTTTTTGCTTATACTGTAGTTGGTACCTAATTTTACAAAAACTATTATGTTTAAAAAACACACAACAGTCTTAGTCTTTTGAATAGGCTTACATTTTTTTTTAGTAGGGTGTTAAGGTACCTATCTTACGTACAAGGTACATATAATTCAGGCTTTTGAAACATTACATTCATACATTTCCAGGAGTTTCTTAAACCAATTTCTTTTATAGAACATCTGACCTCACCACTACTGAAATACTACTTTCATTGATGCCAGATTCCTGTGACTTTGAAATTCAAATGTTGTTAAGCAAATTCATTACAGTTCCTTTGATTACAATGTCAAACCAGCATCGGGTACTGATCTTCTATCTTGGTTTCAGCCAGCCAGGATGGAGCATGCAGATTTGGTGGCCGAGATGGCCCAGGTGGAGCATCTAACCACTCAGGAAAGGCTTCACCTGGCTAGAAGGTAAGATATTACAGCCAGTATATACATACATATATAATACAATCATTATATATATATATATATGTTCATATATATTACAGTCACAATAGCTAGGCTTAGAATTAATTAGGCTTAGATTGCAATACCATTGAATGGTATGATTGTGTTTAAAGGCTGAAAATAGCACAAAGTAACATGTATGGTTACATAAATCTATATCCTTTAGAGGTTTTTATGGAACCCGCGCAAAGGAGCGTCCGTTAGATACGCTCGGCCCAAATGGTGTAAAATAGGGAGTAAAGGATGGTAGTAGACCTAGTGTCAATGAAAATTACTCGTTAATTTTTAATTCTGAGAATATTAGTTCATTATTGTATTATCAATCCCAGGCATATTGATTCATAAAGCAAAAAATCACATGAATTGAGTTGTTTTAAAATCCTACTAATATTATAAATGTGAAAACGTGGATGTTTGTTAATCCAATACGCAACAACGGCTTAACGGGTTCGGATGAAATTTGGCATACATGTAGCCTTTGACATGGAAAAGAACATAGGCTACCTTTTATCCCGATTCCTTAAGCAGTTTCCGAGGGAAAATGGAAAAATTTTTATCGAGCGAGTTCTGAAGTCCACGCAGACGAAGTCGCGGGCAGAAGCTAGTCATTTATAAATGTAGAAGCGGTGATAGCCCAGGCGGCAGCACTTCGACTTCGGGGGCGAGTTCGAATCCCAGCAACCTCGTTACTTTTATAAATTATGTGCGTTTTAATAATAAAATATCACTTGCTTCAACGGTGAAGGAAATTATCGTGAGGAAACCTGCCTACCTGAGAGTTCTCCATAATGTTCTCCCTTGTGTCAAGTCCACTAATCCGCACTTGGTCAGCGTGGTGGACTACGGCCTTAGCCTCTTCTCATTGTGGGAGAAGCTGTAGTGGGCCGGTAAAGGGTTGATATGACGATGATGAATATAAATGCGAAATGTGTTTTTGTTTGTCCTTGCTTAACGCCCTAACTGAGCAATGAACTTGATTTTTGGCATAGAGCTAGTTACGTGAAAGGTCGGAGAGTAACATATCAATGGAAATCGAATGGTTCCCACGGGGTTTTGCGAATAACCGTCAGAAACGCAGGCGAAGAATGCGGGCAACAGCTAGTTCTATGATAAATCTCATCCCTTCTTAGCAAGTCGTAGGGACTTCTCTGCTTGGACATCCGGAAGTGGTATATTTAAGTCTATAGTTTATATTTAAGTTTTAAGTCTAAACTCTTTATTCCACTCATCTGTGGGTTTAGCTGGATGTCTGGCATTCTGCGCACACCATTGCGTCGCTTTTATGGCATTTCATGTAGTGTGGGGCTAAATCCAACATATTTTCAAGGCAGGACCATACATACTTTTACCATTCATTCATGTATGTATGAATGTAACACAGGTGCAGGTGTTGAATGAATCAGCTATTGCATATTATTATGTGATTGTGCAATGATTGTTAAGACTGTATATTGTTAAGATCGAATCAATACTACGCCCACACGTGCTTTGCAAATCAACATAGACGTTCGGCAAGTGTTAAAGGTAAAAAGCTCTTTCGAACTGATTGATTACGTACCTACTTATTAAATCTAGAGCTTAAACGGACGTTAGTCTAACAGGGTAGAGGCTATGTTTCCTTTACGAAATTTTAACCTTACAAAATAACTCGGTGTTTCAAGCAATATCCATACTTATATAATAAAACTTTATCCCGGTAAAATTAAGGGTCCCTATTTCCTAGGGGGTACATAGTAACGTTGATTTGTAGTAGGTATATGTTTATTTTTGGATCAATCGCTGAATCAATCCGGTAATTTCGACCAGGAGACAGATAAATAATCCAGTCCATCACACGTAAAAAGTAAATAGGTACTATGCAACACAAAAAAATTGGCTTTTAATTCATCTAAAACCTAAGTCTGCGGAGCCCATAATTAAGCTATCTGTTATAAATAAGCCATAATAGAACATTTTATGACAAACATAACATAAAAAGTAATATTCGATTTTCGTTATTAGGCATAAAATATAATTCCTTCCAAAAAATATCTTATAGCATAGATAGCCCTTCACAGCATGTTATTTTGATGCATCCAAGTCCATGAGATAATGAATAATTTTTATAAATCCACTATGATTCTGAAGCGCTCAAACGTGCGTCTTACACTAACGTATATACCTATGTGTCTTTTTTTTTACAATTTAGTTTTCTCACACCGTTATATTTAAGGCGTTAAATTTAAACTTAATTAGTTAAAATTTTGGAGACAGATAAACTTTCCTACTATGATTGATTTCAAGGCTGTTTTACGTCTGTGTTTCGGTTCTTAAACGATAATATAACATAAAGTTACCCTTACTGTATATGTCAACGCAGGTGGATTCGCAGGGAAGACGGGAAAAGGAGGCCTCGCTTGCCTAGATGATGCTTATTCACTCTCGATTTTAAGGTACTCGTACGGATTGTGTGAAAAACGGAAGTCTGAAGGGCATTTCAGGTTTTTGCGGTGCGTTTTAGCAACGAGGATGCAAGCAAGCTTCGCATAGCACGTGTCCAATATCAATAATGATGCTTGTAATTGAGCCACTTTTAGTTGTATTATTAATTAATAAACCTACAATTCCTAAACATATGTAAAAGATGCAAATTAATTAGCATTTATAATATCGCTTCGATAACTATGTATTTGGTATATCTACTTTTAATGAGACAGAATGAGTCATTGCGTCTTTAAACAAAATGTTTCTTTTATCATTATCCTATAAATACCTAACAGCTGCTCACAGGCCTCCTTTCTCGTAAGAAGAGCACAGAGTCATAGCTAAACAAAGAAGGGTCACGGGTCTATGTATTAGGGGCTAGGGTTTATTTATCCTAGACCGGCCCTGTCTGGGGCGTGTCGTGAAACATTTAAAACATTAAGTAAGTACATTACATTTGTATGAAATCTTAATTAATATTGTACCTACTTGTTCTCCACGGACACGATACATCCGTAAATTCACCATGGGTCATGCCTGAAAATCAGCGCTGCAATAATCTTTGACCGCAATATCAAGCTGAGGCAACCAACTTAAAATAAGTTAGAAATATGTAAAAGGGTGCCTTGTCGCGGGAGTCAGAAAAAAAAGTTTTGTGTTTTTATTTCATGGCACCTTATTTGTAAGTTTCAATAGGTGTCTCGGGAGTCAAGTCAAATAAAGTTTTGTCTTTTTATTTCATGGCACCTTATTTGTAAGTTACAATAGGTGTTTTTTTTAAAGTAAATAATGCACTTGATTCTCTCAACTGCCTGAAAAGCTACTTTTCTCCGCTAGTATGCTTTAACCTATTAGCTTTACCAGAATTAGAAATTAGCCTATACCCCTTTTCTAATTGCTTCACAACATTTTTTGTAGTTGCGGTCAAAGTGTGACGTAGAAAGTAATGCCACATACAAAATAATAAGCACCGTGTAACTTGAAGTATTTTCGGTCGCTAAGAGGCAGTAGGTAATTAACGCACTAAAAATGCATAAACAGTTGGTCATACGTTCTCGCTTTTTCTCATAAACTTTCACTCAGTGCAAGATGTAGGTAGTATGGATGTGAGACTGGGCAGTTAGCGCAGTATTGTTACGTGCGCTTGCGCAATTTTTTCTGCATATTATCATATTATGAGTATTAAGTATCGCTACTAAGTAAACTCAGTTGCTCTCTGATTGAATTTGCGAATCTTAAAGGTACTGCGAACGCTTATGTATTAATATGGACACCTACCTATCAATGTTTATTATTGTTTAAATTTAGGATTTTTATATTCGTATTTTTTTAAACCAAGGTGCACTTACTAAAAGATAGCTTTAAAATGTTTTCTTCTTTACAGTTATTATAATAGAAGATAACCCTTTGTTAGAGTTTTAATATCACAGGATGACGGTCAAATTTCACGCTTTTTGCTCTGTTGGTTTAGGCTGGCCGTTGTTATCGTCAGGTTTGTATAGATTAGCAGTCCTCCACGCAAACACGGCGCGGCGTGGGAAAAAAATACATAGGTATTTTAATTTATACTTTCCTGTATAATATTTGTAGCCTACCAACCCGGTTTGGAGTAGCGTCTGGGGTCTAAACTCTTAAACAACTTTCCCCCGTAAGCCCCAACAGTGGATTCCTCATTAGAGAATGATGTGCTGATGGTGATGGCAATATAGTTCTAGGATAACTGTTGCTTGTCATCTGTCTGTCATGATCGATTTTCTCAATACGGCAGTATTCCACATTTTTATCCCTCGATTATCCACTATCCACTTACAAGATATAAAATTAACTTATAAAAAGCACGGCAACATGGACACGGATAAAGTAACCTCCGTTTAAAATTATACGTATATTTTTTGGATTATATTTTGAACCCTGGCGGCGATGCTATAAGAATGGTTAAAACTTTGGGAGAAGATTAACATTTTGTCCTTTCCCCGTGGATAAACCCTAGCATGCCTATGAAGTTAAGGGTTCGAAAAAAATAATAACTGAAACATTATGTGTTTATATATTAACTTAGGGTCTCTAGACATATTGACTTTCCGGGTTCTAGACGACCAGAATCGTTATATCTGCCAGTTGTCTGTGTGTGTTCTGGATGGCGTCGAAAAATCAGATTACTGATGGAAACGTGCGGACGTATGCTTTTTGACATGGTCCGAATGCCTTTGATTAGGCGAAGTATGAATGAAGTTATGCCAAGGTGTTTATACAAGTTGTAAACAAATTATATGCAAATCATATTTCATTCTTACGACGCAGCTCTGACTGCAATGCCTGAGTATAGATCTGGGGGTCGCGCTGTAGCGAGCGTATTTAAAGTTTCTGATTATGTTCTGTTTATGTGCTAATAGTGTTCTGCTGTTGGCTTTTAATGCACATTTGCATGATAGACTACTGAAATAGAATGAGATTTTTTTTTACTGTAAAACTCAAAACCTAAATCATTTTGGCCTAAACCTGGTCTCGAACCAAGTTTCTCGTGATCTGCAGGCGAATATGGTAACTGTCTAGTGGTTATCAACAAGGTACCCTAGTGCCATAGTAATCAATAAACATACCACTTGCACGCTTTGTAAAAGTATAGCCTAGTTACTCCAGTTTATTGAAAGCGCAGTCGTCTTGACCAATCGGAGAAATTGCAAACACAGGTCGACCTACTTGTTGTACCTTCTAGGCGTTTTATTTCTTCTATTTCGCTTGAATAGATTGTTCGAATTTGCCGAAGTTAATAAATTATCTAGTATATTATTTTATCAATGGAGATGTCACTCTTGAGATAAAGTTGATGTATTGAAGCGGCTCGGCCGGCGTTTTGTTAAGATTAGAATTATGTACCTCGGTGCCTAGATAGATATGGATAGGGTTACCATGGGATTACAATTTTTATGGGATAGGAATTCTAAATATACAGGATGCTTCATAAAATTGGCAATTCATCATCAATTGTATATTTTGTAACTAATTACCGAATGAAATCTTTGAGATGTCCCTCAATAAGTCCAAAGTATATGAAACGTAAGCTTATAGAAAAGTCTTATTATAATATAAAGGTTTACTTAAACGACAAAAAAGATTTGATGTTAATTGCTCTAACTAAATTAATGAACTGTGAGATAGTTAAAAATAAAAACCTGGCTAAATTTGTTCTTTGGCCACGGCGCTCTTTGAACTCTCGTAGCTTTAGGTTTAAGTTGGTGATCGTAATTATTAAAATTACCTCCTAATTATGTACACATATAGGTATGTATAAAAGCTTTATAAGTGCCTTTGATAGGCCAACATCAATAAAGTATTTTTGAATTTTGATTTTGGATCATAGGTTTGCTTAAAATCATTGAGTGGGTAATAACCGACAAACAAATTGAAACAGTCGCCAAAAGACTGGTAAAAAAGCAAAAATAAATTTGACATTGATGGTATGAGAACCTTAGCTTAAGTGGTAAAGCGCTCAGACCACCATTGCCAGAGATTCACAGGTTCAAATCCTGTCGGTTTAAGTTTTTAATTCTTTAATTGTGCCTGTGAATTCTCCATAATGTTCGCAATGACATTTGTAGTCCACCAATCTACATTTGAAGCGTGGTGGACTATGGTTTAAGTCCTTTTCATTATAGGAGGAGACATCATGATCATTATTTACTATAAATATTAAATATAACGATCGAAATTATCTTCAGATCACAAAAAAGTTATTAGCAGACTGGCAGGGTTGATTACGTATCTGACGACAGGCATCATTCTGGCAATATTTGCAGTCAAACGTCACATTTGATTTTTTTTTGTATGCGAAAAGATCGCGAGATTTAGGTACGCCTGTCGCGAGATATGTAATCACCCTGCCGACCTTATCAACTGTGTTATATTATAAGTACTGCTGTTTCCAATGTTCAACGCATACAATCTATACAAGGGGATCTCGCGAAAATGGTCGTTGATGGCAACCCTAGATTTCAAAGATTATGCTGGGAGTATTTACAGCTGGTGTACACGCGAGGAACGCGTTAAGCGGATCCATGTACCTATACAGATAATAATTGTCAGTTTATATACATGTCTGTAGCCTACCTAACTAAACATGAAGTTGCTATGATTTAACAAAAAATGAGGTATGATAAGTGCCTTTATTTATGCCTTTTTCTTATCTTAAATCTTATCTTTGTTTGTGATGACCTGAGACATAGTCGTTAACTATGGGCCTCATAAGAAGGCTCAGAGTCACTCAGCAGGCGATGGAGAGAGCTATGCTCGAAGTATCTCTTTGCGATCGAATCAGAAATGTGGAGATTCGTAGAAGCACCAGAGTTACCGACATACTCGTAGCTCAACGAGTCGCGAAGCTGAAGTGGCAATGGGCCGGGCACATAGTTCGGAGAAAGGATGGACGTTGGTGTCTGATAAGAGCAGCGTTGGTCGATCCCCAACGAGGTGGACAGACGACATTAAGCGCGTCGCAGGTAGCCCCTGGATACAAGCGGCACAGAACCGAACAGAACCGAACAGAACTCACTACAAAGACCTATGTCCAGCAGTGGACGTCTATCGGATGATGAAATCTTATTTTTATCTTAAATTATACTGTAACAAAAAATTTCATGTGCTCAATGAAAATATGTCTTATAATGCATAAAGTCCAAGACTTTAATTCTTGAAAAATTTAAATAATTGCGACTTACTTAATTTTACATATTGTAACAAACGATAACAATGTCTGTTAACTGTTTGCCTTTTGTTAAGTTAGGTAAGATTTAAAAGACCCATGCACAATTTCATTTTAGTTGTTGGAATTTGAAAGTATCTTAACTAGAAAAACGAGGCGAGAACCGATTGGAAGGCTTCACAAAAAACTGACAAATAGTTACAAATAATACTTTATTTGCTTTGTTGTTTTTAAATTTTCAGATAGGTTTTAGATTTTTTACTGATTGAACCAAGTCTGAACTGATATCCTGACCGCGGCATGGGTATTCACTGAATAGACAATAATATTATGGTTAAAAAGTGTCTTTAACCAAAGTCACACTGCAATGCTTTAAAAAGTTTCATAAAATATCGAAGATATGGATTTATAAAAGACAAACAAGCAGTACTACTAAAACTACGAAGAAAAAAATTTCTTTGGTAAACTTAAAACCATACTAATATGTTTATTAAAAACCTGTCCAGTAGTGGTGTACGTAATTCAAAAACCCTCTTTAAAATCGGTCCAGCAGTTTTTTAATAAATGTCAACAAACAGAGGCGAAAATACACACGCACGCACGCGCACATCTTAATCCGATTAGGTACCTACTCCCAATTAGCTTCATTTGTGTAAAACTGATTCAACACCATAAGATTGCATATCAATCTAAAAATAAATCTCTAAATAGGTATGTATTACTTTTTAAGTGACCTGTTTTACTACCTGGTAACACAGATAATTTCTGGCTCAACACCTTCTATCTGAATGTTTTTAGTTTTCTGCGTGATATAAAGTGAAACCGTTTTCACTTTTTACTTTACGATTGCATGCCAGCGAACTGTTACCCCGGCGAGGGATTAACCGTAAAATGTAAAAGGCTAAGAGGAAATTGAAATATGCGTAATTGCGTTCCGCGACGCAGATAAGCCGCAAATTTGAACACGAGTTTATTAAACAACAAAACGGTGATTACGTGGCCCAGTTCGCGAATGATGTTGGGGCTAATAAAGTTATGCCTGCCAGTCAGCCAGGGCTGTAAGTATACGGCAAAATCAAAACGTCTAGCCTCGCTGGCGTGCTTATTTTAACTGTTCATAAGACGTGCTGGTTTCGCAAAGCTAAGGTCCGATACCGTGTCTGGGGTGGCGAGCAAATATACGACAGATCTTACGTCGGTTTGAGCCATGCAAAAGCCACACCAAGAGCCAAGGCGTCCAACCAGCGTCTTCGGTGGCGAGCCTATTGGTGTCCGTTACAATACTCTTGCTCAAACTGGAAGGTTTATGATTGCGATTAACAGTGATTCAACATTTCCGTACGATGTATTGTAATAGCATTTAGTAGCAATAAATGGGAAAAGTTTTTGAGCTGCTAGCTTGTTCATTCATTTCGCAACTGTGAAGTGAGACGTGCGAAAGGCAATAATGGGTGAATGAGGGTTCTGTATTTTTCTTATTTCTGTGCTTCACTAGACGCTCTGTTGAGCAAAAGAATACCCAGACATGTATAAGGCGTTCCAATTTACGTACTGTTTACGACTAATCACGTAACTTGCTCAAAAAGTTTATTGGTCATAGGTACGCAGGACGCAAACTTGCAACTGCAGACTGGACGCCTTGTTTGAGCTTCGCCTTAAAATTGGTTAGAAATAAAATTAAACTACTCTTACCATATAGCCATATTATTTCGTGGTCACGGACGAAAGTTTATCTAATTTATTACGAAAACCTAGAAAAAGGTTAAAATAGCCAAAAGGAAAACTCTAGGTCAAAGAAGTAATTTAAAATGTTTCATAAGGTTCATATTGTTTATATTACAATATCCTCTCGGCAGTATCTAACCAGTGTCGGCCAGATATTACGTCAGCGAATATTAAGTCATATTACACTGATTATACGTTTAGGTACATATTTGGGACAAATGTTTCGCAACGGCGGCTAGCAAATTGCTATGGTACAGGTACTAACTATACATATGAAACTGGACCCCGTAAACGTCGTGAAACCTACAATTTTGTCATTGGATCTATTCATTTACTTACTACTTTACGTTTGCTATTATATTAATGTTAGACTAAGTAATAGAATGCACGCAGGAGATGGTATGTCCCAGTGTTTCAACTAGATGGCGCAATTTCGATACGGTGTTAATCTAAGTAACTTTCAGGCAATCGATTAAGTAAAGTAGATAGAAAATCTTACACTTGTACTATTCATTTATATCGACGATTTTTACTGTATTTTAAGAAATGTTTTTTTTTTGTAATAGTAGTAATATCGAATGGCGATAGGTGTATCCTTAAACAAGTCGACGTGTGAATTGAAAATCAATTGACACAATTTCAGTGTCAATATACGACGGAAATAATTGCGAACGTTTATTGTAGGCGCTTCTCAAACGTAGCTACAGTTTTTTTTTGTTATCAAGACGGCAACACAGCATCCGGCAACAAACAGTGAATATTTTAATATTATTATCAACTGAACATCCAAAAATACCTACCATACCATTAACAATTACTTATGAATTGAGTAACATACATTCCCATTTCTACTATAATAAAAATAATTTTCTTTTCTTTACCAATATAAAATTTTCTTTCGTTTTGTTTTTCTTTTAATAGGCATATCATTTTTTAACGAACTTCCCTTAACTCGGTTAGTACTGACAATCTGTCACCACCACTGAGTGGAGTTAAGGGAACTACCGAGGGGACTACCGAGTAACAAAGACTATAGCCTAGAGGTTACGTCTTTCCGAGGGGACAGAGTTCAATCCCCGGAACGCATCTCGAACTTTTCAAATTATGTGCCTTTAAAGCAATTAAAAAAAATTTGCTTGAACGGTGTAGGAAAACTTCATTCCTTAGAGTTCTCAAAATGTTCTCCAAAGTGTATGAAGTTTACAAATCCGCTTTTACTATGACTAGATACTACAGTCCCAAACAAAACCCTTCTCATTCTGAGATGATGATGAATATTGTAAATGCGAAAGTGAGCCTCTTTGGTTATGTATATATATACTAAACTCTGCACTTATTAAACACCGAGCTTGATGATATTTCGCTAAGCTTTTGTTTTTTAAATAATAATAGAATGTTTGGACATTTAGTAATTAGATTGCGATAGTAACATATTAAACCAATAGTTAGATTTTAACTTCATTTTATCGAGAGCGGAAATCATTATACACTACACACCATCGTTCCCCAAAATGGTTTCCTGTGTCCTTTACAAAAGGCATCTACGTTTGCGCAGCACCATATAGACAGTCGCTAAAAGCAAAATCACGAAGTGCACATCTCCAAAGCGACCGATCTTATTGTGGCGATGGAAATCTCCGGAGCACTCAACAGTTCTATAGCGATAATAGTGTAACCCGATTGTGTAAAACAGTATAATATTGTGGCACTAATGTTACACTTAGTGCGTATAGTGTTGTAAGTGCTCCACTTTTCTAGATACACAAGATTTAGCGTAGATATATCCTGGATATATTGGGTCACGAATGTCTCCGCTGTACGCAACCGGTTTGAACCGGTGTGACACGTTTGTATATTTTGTACCTTATGCTCGTAATTTTTAAAGCCCAAACATGCGATGCACAGTATTTTATGAGGACCACTCTGGCGCAGTGTTTGGTGGCTATGCCTTTTGAGTAGGAGGTGCCGTTTTTTTGATATGATAGGTGAATTAAGTATGTATAATGATTTTTTGTTACCATTAAGCTAATCTTATAATCAAGCTGTGAGGTGAACATTTTACCCGTAGCTTTAGTACATGATTTACTCGCTCGCAATCGAGGAGTTGTTTTCGCATATCAAACTCTGTATCGTCAATGCAGCAGGAAGCGTTTGCAACCCTTGTAGCTTTAGTTTTAAGTTTACGAATTTGGTTATCGCTATCTAAATACCTTGTACACATTTCTCATGTTATGTAAGTATCAAAAGTGCCATCTGTGGGCCTACTTGAATGAAGATATTTTTGACTTTGACTTTGATTAGTAAAAAGATTATCAAAGTTAGTAAGTAGGTAATCCAGAGAGAGGCAGTAAAAAGTTGAAATTCACTTAGTAACTGTAATTAAGTGCTGTGAAAAAAGGATAATTATTCAACATTATTAATGAACCTTGACCTTTAGATGGTCCTTAACTCTTAATCTCAATAATTGCAAAAGATTGTGACGTTAAAGTCTGCTCTGGTTACTAATTGCTGGTATTCACTCATTCTTACAAAATGAAACTTAATAAATCAAATCTTAACATCTTTATTCTAATAGGCTTATTATGGACGCTTATAAATCGTTCAATTACCAACTTAAGTTGCTTATGAAGATTTTGTATTAAAAAAAAACGGTAATAGTTTAGTGGGTATAAGACTTCGGCTTCCTATTTTGGAGACACCGGGTTCGATCCACGACATGCTCTTGTAACTTTTAAGTTATGTACGTTTTGAGCTCATAAATATTACTTTTAAGAAACCCGCATGCCCGAAAGTGTTCTGCACATTGTTCTCAAAGGCCTGCGAAGTCAACCTATCCCAACTTGGTCAGTGCGGTGGATTACGACCTAGACCCTACCTATTCTGAGAGACATGTGCCTTGTAATTGGCCAATAGTGGTTGTTATTGATGACGATGACGTATATTTTTGCATTGTGAGCTGATTTTGAAAATACACACGCCAACTTAAAACTAAAGATGAGGGTATAACCAGCAGTTCCTTGGCTGCTGTTTGTCATATTCCTGTCCGTGGCGCAGTAGAGAGCGAAGTAGTCTTATCAGTGCGAGGTCGCGGGTTCGATTCCGCCTGGGGGCAATTTGGAAATTTATAAATTAATAATTTACTCTGACTTGGTCTGTTAAAAAACTTTGACCATGACAAGTTACCCCGCTGGCAAAGATGTGTTCTCAAATCGGATCTCCCAACTTGGTCTACCATCGGATTGAGCCCGATTTGAGTCAACATTGCTTATAATGACGGTCGATTGGCGCAGTTTGCAGCCACCCTGCGTTCTGCGCCCAAGGCCGTGGGTTCGATTCCCACAACTGGAAAATGTTTGTGTGATGAGCATGAATGTTTTTCAGTGTCTGGGTGTTTATCTGTATATTATAAGTATTTATGTATATTATTCATAAAAATATCAGTCATCTTAGTACCCATAACACAAGCTACGCTTACTTTGGGACTAGATGGTGGTGTGTGTATTGTCGTAGTATATTTATTTATTTATTATTTATTACTGCATTGTAGTGGTAACAACCACACCACCACCCTCAAACTATAATAACTATTTTGCTATCGTAACTAATTGACGACCATTTCCTCCTACGCTTAACTACTTATCATCATCATCACCATCATATCAACCCATTACCGGCCCACTACTGGGCACGGGTCTCCTTCCATGAAATGGGGTTAAGGCCTTAGTCCACCATGCTGGCCCAGTGCGGATTGGTGCACTAACTGTTAAAGTTGTGTAACTTATACAACGTGTATATGAAAACCGAAATAATACTTCAGAGTCTTTAGATGTACATTATTTACTGTCTCTGATACTTATCAGTATAACCGAAACGCTAAAAATTTTAAAGTAAACAATTGCCATAGTTTTTACTGAAAGAAATGAGATACAGCCCTAACATCACATGTAAAAGTAAAATCAAGTGACTTATGTCACTTTATAAAGAACGCGTCGCGTAGCGTAGGTACTATGCGAGTGTCGGTCTTTTATCTTCAATAGGGTTGTCATAAGTTGACACTTGAATTCTTTGAATTGATGAAAAATTAGTCAACATCTCCTGAGGATGCTCCGGTTTCGGAGCAAAACGTGCGTAGAGGGTATATTGCCGAAGATCTGTTTGGTGTGGAGTACAAGGATTGAAGAAATTATAAATTACACCACACAGATTCTCCTGCTTTTCGCGGAGTATAGCAAATTAAGCTTAATTTTGGTAATATATCATGGATTTCCGCAAAGTAACGCCTGCTTCTATCCAATGCTTTGAATTAGTTTGTATGGAAAAATAAATATGCTTCTTTGGATTTAGTATTCATACAGGATGATTCCTTATTAATATTACTTATATGCACCCTTCAGCAGTAAATTTCGTAACTCCATTACACGTATATATTAAAGTCGGTTTCTACTTTTACAGACGCCGCATGCAGCAGCTAAAATTATGGCAGCAAAGGGAAAAGGAGTGGGCGCGGACGAGAGCGAAGCGAGAAAAAAGCAACAAGCGTGGCATATATTTTAACGATAGCGTCATGTTGCTCGAAGCTGCCGCGAGGAATGACATCGACGAAGGTGAATATGACATTCAACCGTTGCTTAGCGATCGTACAGTTCAGAATCTGATATAACATTAGAGCTGCGGCGTGTAAAAAACACGTATTGGGTATTTAAGCGACTTTTGGTACAGAAACAATGCTGCTAATTCGGTGTACACGAATCGAACTTAACTAAATTGATAGCTCTAAAAGGGGTTTGTAGGGCAATAAACCGTAGCCTAGAAACTAACATAATTGTGTGGTTATTGATCTGCCGCGTTAAAAGGACGGGTAGCGGATATCTTAGTGCTTTTTGCATAGCTAAACTTAAAACTATTGACACAATGCTGCTTATTCGGTTGTACTTGAATGATAATGAATACTATATTAAGATATCTGTCAGTGGTATTTAAATTTTTTATAGAAGCAAGAAAGAGACGAACAAAGTTATTGCACATCAAATAACGCTTTAGTTTATTTAGGTTTTTCGTAATGTCCGTGACGGGTCGTATTTTTGCCATACCTATATTTCTTGCCATTGAAGATAAGTTAAAAGCTGGTATTCCTATAATTTGCTTCTAATTTTGTTCGAATCTGTGAGACGAAGTGATACTTGTGGATTGCTTGGTATCGCCATCGTTGAACATGGTATTTATGCACACATTTCATCATTTCTAAAGCATCATACATCCAAACTGTATGATTGCTAAACCGTAAATAAAACTATAATGTGTAGGCAAATATTTTAATATAGGCACGCAGACGAAGATCTAAATGCGTAAGAGTAATAAATAATAATATATCCAATTCACAATCACACGTTACAAATTTAGTACCTTAGCGTGATTTGTCAATGTCAATACATTTATTGCAAGACGTGACCTCATATTATTATAGTCAATCGATTTTATTTGGATTGAAATGCATCGAAATGTTTGTTACATTTTAAACTTACAAAAAGTTATATGATAAAATACCTATATGTAAAGAAACATCTGCGCTGCTTGATGGCGTATATCCTTAAACATCATCTGTATTCAGCTTTTTGTCTGACTGAAGAATGTAAACTTCTCTGGAATGTCTTTTTTTCTTTTCGTGCGAACATCCTCATGTATTGTACCTCTTGGGAAAGCGAATAGTTTGTGTCGGAATGCCCCCGACTTGAAACCCTACGGTGTTTTAAATGGACATAAAAGCTTTCGCACACAGTGCATTTACTAGTGTACCTTATCAATTTAACATTACTTAACTTTGGCGTAACGTAATTCTGTCAAATTCTGTCAAGTTCAAATTAGGCCTACTTTCAATAAGGCAGGACCCATTGCCTTTAAACTTTAAATTTAAGAGCCGCGTTAAATAACGCCATAAAAGGATATGCTCGATGACGTTCTGTACACTAAATGTACCACGAACGTCGAACGACATTCGTGAGGAGTCACTCTTTTCTGATAGTTGTTAATCAGTGGCGACCTGTCACCTCCATACAAAATTACAATGAGTATACAAGCACCGCTGTCCAGTGGTGTGCATAGAGTTTTGACCAAGCTATGCATAAAGCAAAATGTAAAAAAAATGTACTCTACGAGTTGTAAAAAAAAAATACGGTAGGCAGTGTTTTTGGACAAATATTAAGTGCACGCTAGTGTAAAGTAACTGTTCATGGCAGATGCACTTTTATGTGCTACCTGGATAATGCAAAAAACATTAAAAGCGAATGAGTATTTTTCAGAAGTGATACGACATTATGCAGAAACCGCACCCAAATCGGACCGTTAAGAGCAATGACGTAACAGTCACAGACAAACAAATGAACCCTGCCTATTATAAAAATGGATTTGCTAGTAAAATAACAAAAGATAATGCGAAACATAAAATCTTATTGCCAAAACAATGACAACATTATGTTAATCTTAATATATATAAATCTCCTGTCACGATGTTTGTCCGCGATGGACTCCTAAATTACTTAACCGATTTTAAATTAAATTGGCACACCGTGAGCAGTCTGGTCCAACTTAAGAGATAGGATAGCTTAGATCTTTAATTATAGTCGCAATTTTATTTTATTGCAAATTATTTGTCTATAATTAATTGACAGTCACATGTTATATATATCTAGATATATATACTACTATACTCATTTAAGGCATAGCGATACTGAATACTTTAAAAACAAAATCAAACGCAGACGAAGTCGCGGGCAACAGCTAGTATATTATAATTCTCTAGTTTGCTTTTATTCACTCATATGTGCGTATCTTATAAATATCAAAAAAATATTCCTTATTTTTTTAAGATAAAATCGTGTTAAGAAAATTTATTATCATTGATTATTATTGTTTTGATTATTATTTATTATAGAGAAAATTTAATGTCTTGAAAATGGATTTTTTACTGTACTTAATTATATTGCGTCGACCACAAATCTGATATTTAACAAAAGAAGGTATATTTTAATATTTAAATAATTTATCATGAAATTAATATTTATATTTATCTACAGAAAGATTAAAAACAAAAGTAAGAAACGAGAATTTGTTTTTTTTTTGGCTTCGATAAGGTGGGGCAATGGGCAAATGGCTCGATATTTTGCTGTTTATTTAGGTTTATATATGAATAAACAACAATATAAAAAAACAATTTCTAAAATAAATGTAAAAAAACATTTTCTTTCTTTGTATAACTGTGTTTTCATTATTTTCATAAAAGTTTGAAATAGAGTTTAAAGTAAAATTTAAGCTTATACTAAGATTGAAAATGAAATTCTTTCTTACTTTTTTCAACAAAACAACGGTGTAAGCTTTAAAGCATTCATAACTTTTTCCTGGAATCAATACTTTAAGTGACAGTACAAAGTCAAATGGGGTCACGCATTACTATGGCAACAGTACAAAGGTATTAGGTACTAGATAATATAAAAAATCACACACATGATCATACGAACACTCATATAAGTATAGATGTGTTTTTCAGTATCTAACATTGATTTAGGTTGAATGAAACTGAAAAACGTTCCTCGCAATTTTAATATTTTAAACTCATTGATCATTTCAAGTTATTTCGTATCGTTCATACGCACTAAAATACACGTGTGAATGTGATTTTAAGTATGTTATGACTTACGGCTGGCAATTTTTTGAGTTAGTTTTATATGTAACCTAACTTTATTTGAATTTAAAATAATTTATCTGAATCGAAAATAACCTAGTAGTAGTACTTTAAATGATATCGAGGTTTTTATTAATTTGCTTGTAGCTCTTTTCTGGACGAGTGCGTCGCTAAAAATCTACGTTAACAAAGTCGCTTGCTAATAGGTAATTCAGAATACTTACACTTGCATTTGTAATTTTAGGATTTACTAAAAAGGAAAGTCGTAAATAGCTTAATTGGTATCATTTGCATTATAAATCTGTGAGATTAGTGCACAGATTACTTTTATAGCTATGCCCATACATGGATGATGTCATTGGTTGTGTTAGACAAAAGCTTTAGGTTATCACGAGAATATGTAAATTTAATATTGTTTCGTAAGATTCCTTTTTTTATCGCAATCTATAAAAGATGGCGTTGTTTTTCACTTGATTGTTTTTATTGATTGTATCAATAATTTTTGTGAATTACATGTGGTTACATGAAGTGTTATTTTGTGTATAATATGATATCCAGCTAAGCTGTCTTACTACATAAAATGTCGATTAATTCATTAAATTAATGAATAACTTTACGTCAGTATTACATCGATTACCTATCATAACATTATATATTCATTTACTCTGTAAAAACAATTTTATAATACCCGTCAAATAGTTAATGTTTTAGTTTATTCGTCATAGTTTATTGCTCTAAGATATTATGTATTATACAATCTCATATATATACTTAGATATAGGTTATTGAAATAGGTAGATGCACTTAATTCTCTGCTCTAATAATACAAAACAGTTTAACTTATATTTTTGGAGCAAAAATGATGCACATTCTGTGCTAGTCCTGCAGTAGGCCTTATAGGGAGACAAAAATTATATCCCACGATTATATCCCCTGACAGGGATATAATAAACGTGTCCACCTACTAAGGCACGGATCATGGAATAGGAGAAGTTAATCCCCGTTTATTATTACACATATATTATTTGAATATTATTTGCACTTGTGTGCCAGTGCTCTGAGAGTTCATAAAGCTGTGGGAAAAGATAATTTTTTATCTATTCCCCGGGGAGATAATTGTCTCCTGCCCATGCTAGCCGTAAAATCCAAAAGTGCACGCCTCATAATCTCATTCATTACAATAATATTTAGATTATTTGTAAATTTGTAAAAGTATTTTTTTAAATAATAATTAAACTACATCTAATTATACCGTGAAAAGTAATAGGCTTCTATTTCTCAAAATAATAAAGCCTATAAAAAAAAACCAACTCGATAAGTGAAGTATTTCGCTCGTTATCGTGACAACAAGATACGGGATCCGCACATACAGACACACGGACGTCCAAGACAGAACTTTTTTAAACAATTTTTAATTAGTACAAATAATAAATAGAGATATAAAAATATCATGAATGTTAAAAATTGTGTTTTTTCTCAACATTTGTCTATTTATATTCACTTATAAAAGCAATAAAGAATAAAAAAGTGACATTTTAAGTTGGAGAATCACTCTGTGTGCGTAAACTGACAGTAATAAATTACTCGTTTCTGGTCTTATTTCTATAGAGATAGACGAGATAATGCGTAGACTTATTTTTCTACCTATGAATGTGCTAAGGGCACGCACGGTGCATATATAGCCTGTGATCGCGTGAAGAACAGCAAGCGGGTTCGAGTCTGATGCGTTGACCACTTGGCTGCACAGCGTCCTGTGGCTGGGCTTAGGATTAAATCGGATATCCCGTGGGGTGTAGAAATCCTTACAGACGGTTGACCTATATCCAGCACTCAACGGTCATCGATTGGAATGATGCTGATACTAAAAGCTTGATCACGAAACTAAAAACCCTCGGCATATTGCGGATAAAAATGGAACTACTTTTTCTTTACACTTACTCTGTCAAATGTATTGCCATGCAATTGTGGCGCCCCCAGAACAGGTTCATTATTTTCCTGGTCAGGATTACATTAAATTTTAGTACACAGAATAGCATTCTGCATTATCAATGAGCGTTTTTTTCTTATTTTAGTTCGGAGATTGCTGGCACGCGGCGTTACGCCAGACGCAACGAACGAAGACGGCCTAACCGCTCTGCACCAATGCTGCATAGACAATAACGAAGCTATGATGAGACTCCTATTGGACCACGGTGCGAACGTTAACGCGGAGGACAGCGAGAAATGGACACCCCTACACGCGGCAGCCACCTGCGGAAACCTCAACTTAGTTAGAGTACTAATACAACGTGGAGCCAACCTCCTCGCTGTCAACGGCGATGGGAATATGCCATACGACATCTGCGAAGAGGAAAGAACATTAGATGCGATAGAAAGCGAAATGGCAGCAAGGGGCGTTACACAAAGGTTGATAGACGAAACGAGGGCAGCTACCGAAATGCAGATGCTGATGGACGTGGCGGAATTAGTGAAGGCGGGAATGGATTTGGATGAGAAGAGGGACAACCAGGGTGCAACGTTGGTATGTATTACGTTATCAAAGTGTAAATTCTAATCTCTAAAATAATATGGCGATCTGTTTGATAAAGTTAGCGATAACGAGAGTCACTAGGGTTGTCACACAGGGGTTGATAGATAAAGCGAGAACAGCTACAAAAATGCAGATTTCAGAAATGGTTGATCTGTGTGATAAATTAAGTGATATCGAGAGCCCAATGATATGAAGCCTTGTCACCGAAATGTAGATAATAATGGTTGTGGCAGAGTTATTAAATATTGTATAGAAGCATGCGTCACTTTGCGGAATACCATGAAAATTAAGCTTAATTTGCTATACTCTGCGAAAAGCAGGAAAATCTGTATAGAATTTTTTAAATTTTCTTCAATCTTTATACACCACACAAAACAGATCTTCGGCAATGTACTCTCTACTCATTAATAAATAATAAATCTTTGTAAAATCAACATCTCACATTTCTCTTCTCCGGCGTCGGAGAGAAACGTGCGTATAACGCCGAAGATCTGTTTCGTGTGGAGTATAAAAATTAAAGAAATTATAAATTACACATTACTGAGACTCCCGCTATTCGCGGAGTATAGCAAAGAAAGCTTAATTTTCATAGAAACATTAAAAGCAAAAATGGGCGATGTGTGTGATAAAGTTAGAGATAACAAGAGCAAAATGGTTAGGGTTGTCACACAGAGCATAGACGGTATGCGGACATTAAACCAAATGCACATGATAATTCATTTGGCATTGTTCGTAAAGGTATGCATTACGTTTTTAAAGTGTAAAATGTAATCTATAGGGCGATCTTTGAGATAACGTTAGACGGTATCAAGAACTAAATGATAACTAGGGTTGTCGCTCAGACTTTTATAGATAAAACGTTGGTCCATCTCAAACAAACGTTTCATAAACTTTAATTATTCAAGTGACATGTGTAATAAATATAATATGACTTTATTATTCACTTTTTAAATTAAACATATAGGGTATAATATTCAAAAATTATTACATATTTTATTAAAATTACATTATAGGGAGTATAGAGTTTTATAAACTTAGTAGCAAACCCACCCTACCAAGCGAAAGCCGTCCTACCCGAATAAGCAGCGTCGCATTAAAATATGAAATTAAATCAAAAATTAAATCAAAATTAGTAACATACTGACGGCAGCATCACCCTCAGGCTCCAACAGCAAATAGATATTTTGTTATGTCAAATCAATTAATAATATTGGCTTGACCCTGCTTTCTGAGTCCTTGGCCGTGGGTTCGATTCCTACTGGAAAATGTTCGTGTGATGAACATGAATGTTTTTCAGTGTCTGGGTGTTTATCTGTATATTATAAGTATTTATGTATATCATTTATAAAAATATTCATCAGTCATCTTAGTACCCATAGCACAAGCTACGCTTACTTTGGGACTAGATGGCGATGTGTGTACTGTCGTAGTATATTACACATATATTTTTTAAATGTTGTCTAAAAAAAATAATAGAAGGAAATATGGATAGGGAAACTCTTATCACCGTAGCCGTATGAAATATATAAAACGATTAAAAACCGTTTTCACAAACCTAGGAAACGTTTAAATCCTATGCCTAATGATTTCCGTGATGCGTAGAGAACAAAAACGTTTCACCAACTCTTAAATGATTACTAACGACGTTAGGCGCCATCTAAAGTTACGACACTGATTTGGCGATGCGTAATATTGAGGGAACTCGTTAACAGACACTTGACAGATGATCAAAATCTACATTCTGTTTTATTTTTAATTACCTTATATCCAATCCATCCATACGAACAATGAGAAATATTATACAACAAACACAAAATACCACGAAATACTAAAATGTAGGCCTAGGAATCTCATTACATTAGGTTGTACTTACTTAGGCATTAACTTGTTGATCGTTATTGAAAACGGGCATTATTGACACACCTACGAAGTATACATAAAAAAATCAATTAAAAATTGAGTATACCTAGGCCAAGAGTGTCGAAAAAAACTATACTCAGTCAGAATAAGTAGCGCTAACTACTGCGCATTTTGTCGTAAACAATCTTATAACCATCAATTGAAACACTTGATCAAGTAGCCGATTATGTCGGAATTGCCGGTAACTCGATATTGTATCGCACATAGATTGCAAAACTAATGGACTGCTCTAATTGCCGGAGATGGCAATAGATATGCTAAATGGCTAAATGAAGTCATAGGACGCAATTAGTTTTCATTTGTTCTTCTTTTCAAAGGCTTTACATGCCCTTGGTTAGTTATTAATGAGGTTTCCTATCTTATAGTCGTAGACGACCTGGTTGCACAGCGCTGTAGGTTCAAGTGGGAGGTTCCGGGTTCGGTCCCCGTGAAAGGGGGGATTTTTGGGAATTTTCAATTTTAGAATTTTTTCTGGTCTGGTATGGTGGGAGGCTTTTGTCGTGTGTCTGCCTCGTTACTATCTTACTTACAAAGATGTTCTGCTAAGCGATTTAGCGTACCGGTACGATGACGCGTAGAAATCGATAGGGATAGGGGTTATTAACTACCATAACCCTAAAGCTTGCTACCATCTTAGACGGCATTATCACTTACGAGCAGTTAAATTACAGTCAAGGGCAAACTTTGTAGTGTAATCTTAATATATATAAATCTCCTGTCACGATGTTTGTCCGCGATGGACTCCTAAACTACTTAACCGATTTTAAATTAAATTGGCACACCGTGAGCAGTCTGGACCAACTTAAGAGATAGCATAGCTTAGATCTTTAATTATAGTCGCAATTTCATTTTATTGCAAATTATTTGTCTATAATTAATTGACAGTCACATGTTATATATATATATACTACTATGGCTATGAAATAATATGAGGCTTAGCGATACTGAATACATTAAAAACAAAATCAAACGCAGACGAAGTCGCGGGCAACAGCTAGTAAAATAATATGGTGGAAACTTTTCAGTTTTCGTTTCAACTTGTGCATGTTCTTAGAGTACATTTTTTTTTTTAATAATTATTTATATTCTTAATTTATGTATCCCACTAAAAATTATGGAATATTATAATGTAACATTAATCAAAGTAATGTAAAATTATCAAATCATAATAACATTGTCTTGATTAATAACTAGCGGTTTCACCTGCGTTAGATTTTAAAACTGTCTTAATCATTGCTAACTTTTCCAGACCGGACTTAATCCAGACCAAGGTTAAGAAACGCAACCAGTAGGATAATCTTAATGATTCTAGCAACAATAGATTCAGTTGAAGATATAATAATGGTAATTAACAGTCAAAATGGCGGCTAAGAACGCCATATTGGGTTTAAGATCAAAATTATCTTCGATAACTTTGTTAAGTGGTATACTATTGAAAAGGTTAAATAGAATAATATTTTGACAGAGGTCGTCCGGGGAAGTTCTACTACCATGCTTATTTCTGCCGCTACGCAGCATTGTTGCAATGCTGTGTTCCGGTCTGAATGGTGTGGTTGCCGGTGTAATTACAGGCACAATAGGTTTAGTACATCAGCCACAGGTTACACGCTGCGGGACGTGTTCCTTGCATGCCCTGCGAAGTTTTGCTCTGTTTAAAGACGATGGTTTCCATTTAACATAAGGTGGCCCAAAAAATCCAGGTTCTGTAGAGTTTTTTTTTTTAATTTTCATTTGTTTCGCTGTTTCTTTGTTTCAGTTACATGTAGCGGCCGCAAACGGGTACATAAAAGTGGTAGAGTTCCTCTTGGAGCATCGTGCTTCGACCGACGTTGTAGACCACGACATGTGGCAGCCAGTCCACGCAGCCGCTTGCTGGGGCCATGTGAGTGCTATGACCTATATAGTCTGTTCAATTTCATAGTGTCGGTACACCGGCAGGAGAATTTGGCATTTTACATTTATGCTTTTATTTTGTTTTTGTAAATTTTGCTTTTTATGAGAGTTCTTGTTTGTTGAATAAATTGGTTTTCTATTGCTATGGTATATATTTAGTAGTACAATAAATACGGTTGTAAATAATAAAGACAATTTAAAGGAATATTACGAAGGTAAAATAGACACTATTTTTCATCTCGCGAAGTGTTGGGTTCATTGTGTTCTATACCTATTTATAATAAAAGATCCAACTTTATTACGTTCTGAATCCATACTAAAATATCGATACTTATCATGACATCTGTTCGACGTAAGTACTGTATCATTATTATTATTATCATTATTATAAGAGTACGGCAAAACATTTCTCGTCTAAGTCAAGAACCTTTCACTAGTGCATGGCACTTCGATATAAAATGCCAAATTCTCTTGCGGGTGTACGCCGAACGGGGCGTCCTTTGATAGCGCAGCGGTGCCTTTGACTAAATGCGACCGAATCTGAGGGAATGGATTTAACACAAGTTTGGTGGCTTTTAGAATATATGCAGGAGGCACTTGTACTGAGCACTTGACATCACCTAATCTCTCACGTTCAGTACTGAAAATCAGGATTGCAGATACTCTTAATAGGTACCTACTGTTATACTAAGCTAAAGGGGCGATTCATTCAAGCATCTTAGCATTAATATAAATATACTACGACGATGCACACATCGCCATCTAGCCCCAAAGTAAGCGTAGCTTGTGTTATGGGTACTGAGATAGCTGATGAATATTTTTTTTATGAATATAATACACATAAATACTACACTATAATACACATAAATGTATATACTTACTCATTTATTTTATGTTAAAGTATTTAAATATGTAAGTGTTGTTATTATATATATTAGTTTATTTTTATATTTATTTATTAATTATATTATTTAATTTTTATCTTTTTGGGTACGCTAGTTTATGTATTAGCATGTAGTTATTCGCATGTATGTATTTTAATATTTTTACCACCAGGTAATTCAAAGGTTGCCTGGCAAAAATCGATATTAAGCGATAAAGCCGCCTTTTGTATTACTACTTCTTTCGATATGTTTGTATTTTATATATGTTAATGTTGTGGTATACAAATAAAGAGTTTAATATAAAAAATATAATATAAATACTTATAATATACAGATAAACACCCAGACACTGAAAAACATTCATGTTCATCACACAAACACTCCAGTTGTTAGAATCGAACCCACGGCCTTGGATACAGAAAGCAGGGTCGCTGCCCACTGCGCCACTCGGCCGTCAAAATAAAATAATTACTTTATATATTCATTGTTAATTATATTTGCTAGTAACGTTTGCTTTTGGAATTAAAAAAAGATAATGAAGAAAGAAAGAAAGAAATGATAAGAAAGATATGGCCATTATTCATTACACTCTTGGCTCCTTTTTTCATAGCACAGCCTCAGTGTAATAACCAACATAATACGCTTGTATCATTATGCACTACTGAATGATTTTATATTAAACTAGCTGTTGCCCGCGACTTCGTCTGCGTTTGATTTTGTTTTTAAAGTATTCAGTATCGTTAAGCCTTAAATGAGTATAGTAGTATATATATGTATAACATGTGACTGTCAATTAATTAAAGACAAATAATTTGCAATAAAATAAAATTGCGACTATAATTAAAGATCTAAGCTATCCTATCTCTTAAGTTGGAGCAGACTGCTCACGGTGTGCCAATTTAATTTAAAATCGGTTAAGTAGTTTAGGAGTCCATCGCGGACAAACATCGTGACAGGAGATTTATATATATTAAGATGATATATATTGTTAATTTATATCATGTATTAATACGACTTATTTGTTGCAGTTAGAAGTGTTGGAGCTGTTAGTGCAATATGGCGCTGATCTCAATGTAAGGAATAAGCACGATGAAACGCCAGCAGGTACGTTTATTCGATATTATATATAAAACGTGTAAATAAAAACCGAAATAATACTTCAGAGGCTTTAGAGGTAGATACATTATTTACTGTGTAGTGTGTGTTGTCTCTGAGACTTATATGTGAAAACTTAAACCTAAACTCTAATAGTTTTTGAGTAAAGCAATGCCATAGTTTATACTGAAAGAAATCAGATACAGCCCTAACATCACATGCAATAGTAAATACAAGTGACGCCTGTCTCTTTATTAGGTACGCGTCGCGTAGCGTAGGTACTATGCGCGTGTCGGTCTTTTATCTTCAATAGGGTTGTCATAAGTAAACACTTGGAATGTTTTGTATTCGTTTGTATGGAAAAATAAATATGCTTCTTTTTATTCAATATTTTTCCTTATTTTTATAAGGAATCATTATGCACCCTTCAACAGTAGTTTTCCGTTATTCAGTTACACATTATATATATAAAAGAGAAAGGTCACATTGTTCTTGTCAAATTTTTAGTATACGGCATATATTTGCATAATTTCCGGCAAAAACTGTTCCTACGGGATTCTTTGAATACCCAAACATACGCGGATGCAGTCACGGGATACGAAACTGTAAATAAAAAATTGGAAAATTTGTAAAAAAAATATCTGGTACATATGAAGTTATCAAAAGTTTAAATATTTAGCTACTTTACATAATTATTTTTAGATAGTTATGTTTTATTCGAAGTTAATTTAAATTTGGTGTTCGTTTGTGCAGATATATGTGAGGAGGGTGAGATGCGCGGGCGCATCTTGCGGTTGGCGGTTGAGCAGGAAGAGGTTCGACGTCGCGCCGCCAACGCGGCCGGGGAACGATTGCGGGCTGCGAGGAGATCCTCCTCAACAGCTTCTACAAGCAGGTAATTTTTTTTTCTAAAATAATAATTGAAAGTTTAAGTAGATGGGTGTCTAATTTACTCATTCCACGGTTTTGGACGCTTCCAGCGAAATCCAATGTAATCATAATCCCAGCCCAAAATATTTTTTTTTAGTATATAGTGTCCGTGTGGACTAGTGTTCGGCAGGGTTTTAGGGGGCTTTTTATTATTATTATTTTATATTTATTATATTATTTATTTATTTATTTATTTAGTCCCATCTTACATTTTTGTCATTACAGGAAAAAGTTATCCTAATACGACAATGCAGCATGTTATGTAAATTTTAATAATATATATAACTATAGTGTATATGATAAAATCCAAATCGCTATATTTGTGAGTTCACTCAGAGTGCAACAAAATAAATCATGAATGATAACTTTTGTTCAGAGTGCGGTCCGTGCGGCGAACTTCGTTGCGTGAGAAGCAGTTGGCAGCAAAGGCTGATGCGAGGGGCGAAGCGAGACTTCGGGAGACCTTCGACTCCGCCGTCGATGATGAATATCAGGTGAGTTATGTGCTTAAATAGCGAATAAGCTTCTTATTTATTTTACCAATATTATTGCCAGTAGGGATTACTTTCAATTGATGGCGTTCTATAGAGGGCACGAAGTTCACAAGGTCATCTCATACGGGTCTCCTCCCACAATGAGAAGGGGTTAGGGTAGTTCACCACGCTGACCCAGTGCGGATCGGCGGACTCCACACACCTTTGAGAACATTATGGAGAACTCTCAGGTATGCAGGTTTCCTCAAGATGTTTTCCTACATCGTTGAAACTTACGTATTTTAATTGCTTAAAAAGCGCATAACGCTGGGATTTGAATTCGGCTTCACGAAAGTGAAGTCTAAGTCCTACCCACTGGGCTAAAACCTCTTCACTTTATTTGCAAAGTAAGACAAGGCAAATGGGATAAAGTATCCATACAGAGTTCCGACGAAACCGTCTAGACAGAATAATCCCAAGTGGTAAGTGTGGCGAGGAAATGCTCCTAACTGGTACTTAGTAAAGGTCTACATAGCCTCTATGGACTGTCGCGATTATGTCGGCATTTACCACAAGATTAAAGGCGTCGAACTACTATATTTCTTGCTATTTTTATATAATTCTCCCTACTTTAAACATTCCATTGTATATTTTTATCCTATAAATGTTCAGCCAGGAACCTTGCAAGTCTGTATGACCTTGAGCTTTTTTATAAAGTTAACTTTGTCAGTGTTCCTTCAACGTTACAATGCAATGATATACTAGGATACTAACTATTCCCGCGTGGATTTTTTTAGGTAATTTATGTTTTCTCAGCGCACGCAAAGTAATGAATTTCACAGCTAAAAATTTTGCTTCTTTGTGTTACATTATTGCATTTTTCTTAAAGATATCTGATTTGTTTGAAAATTAACCGTAGCCATTTTTACTTCGTGATAGTTTAGCATTCTTATGGCGAATAAATGGTTAAAATTACTCCTGTAATTTCCGAGCCTATCGGGTCTAAACAAACAAACAATAAATTATTTCCTCTTTATAATATTGCTTTAGATGTAAAAATAAAAATAGCTGGAAAACTAATACCTTAACTGGTTGCCTTGAAGAGATCAATATGTAGCATAAGGCAAAATTGTTAAAGCTGTGTTGTTACCTATTCCGTTTCCAATTTTTTTCTGTCATTTTCTGTTGGATGTTCAATTAAATATTATTAATTCATTCATACTTAAAAAGTAATTATTATTCCATAAGATATCGCCTAACCGCGGTAAAAGAATTTCCCTAAAATACTACATAATCAAAAACAATAACCTAAAAAATAATACAAAATCAAATAATGTATATTTATTTAGATAAGCAATAACTAATCTGAAACATAATTATTCATCTAAAAAGAATTAAACGTTGATTTTTGGAAGAAATAATTAAAAAGTAGTTTTTTTGGCACAACCGTTCCGTTATGATCAAGTAAGTACTAATATTTTGCTGCGATGTTATTTTATAACTGTGATATCTTCTAAGATATTCATGAAATCGAATGATGTAAACGGCAATTTTCTTTTTAATTAAATATGTAGTTGTGATGAATAACGTATTTATTCAGATGAGGTTTAAAATCATGTTTATAAAAAAACAAATAAAGCATTATTTAAAACAAATTTCGTTAGCATAAAAAATGCTATAATGAGCCGCCAACCTTAAAAGATAGACAGATGATGTCGCGGACTTTTTGTTAGAACTTTTAAAGAGGAATAACTTTGTCGTACAGGATTTTTGCGAAACTTTAACCGTTTACACAGCGCACGCAGCAGAAACTCGTAAAAGGAAAAAAAACCCGATTTTTAAACATTCTTCATAGCTGCTAGACTCCTATTGGTCTTAGCGTGAGCCTTCCTCTATAAATTGTCTATCCAACGATGAAAGAATTTTTCAAATCGGACCAGTAGTAGTTGCTGAGTTCAACACCTTCAAGTAAACAAACAAAAAAAAAAAAAAAACTTCAGCTTTATACATTAGTATGAGATTATCGAATTAAATCTTTGAGATGTTTCTATACGATAAAATATAAGCTTATAAAATATATAAAACGTAAGCTTTTAGAAAATACCTTATAAATAATATTAAGGATTACTTAAACGATAAAATGTATGGATTACTATAAATTTATAACTTAATATTATTTAACTGTGAGATAGTAACTCTCGTAGCATTGGGTCTTAGTTGGCGAGCCTGGTTATCACCAGTTTTGAATTTGAATTTTGAATCTTACCTATTCTTAAGTTTTTTTATAACTCGTACTGGAGATTTTTTTTCATTTTATATCATCTGCATACCCTCGTTGCACGCCACTGGTTATCACCATCACCACACAATTTTTGAAGTATATTTATTTATTTATTTATACTCTTTATTTGCACACAAATAAAAATACAGAAGAAGAATAAAAGAAAACACAGACAGAAGAAGTATACAAAAGGCGGCCTTATCGCTTTGTCGCGATCTCTTCCAGGCAACCTTAGGATAAGGAAAACAAAAGGATAACTTACTGCAGGTTAGGCATATTAAAAAAAAATACATACTAATAACTACATATTAATACTCAAAGTATATATGTATGAACGCTTCATAAGAGCCTACATATATACAGTAGGCATAGGCCTACATGAAAAATGTATTTTTGAATTTAAATTTAGTATCGGACTAACCTGTTAGGGGTGTGGCAGTTATATTAAACCTCTACCCCTGGTTGGTTTCAATGTGGTATCGTTGCGACACGCTAAAGTCTTAGTGCTTACGGTTGTAAGTAGACCAATTATTTTAGACTCTTACTTTGATGGCAAGAAACGCAGACGTATGTAATATGTTCTGTACATTACAGGCACGTATGAGGAACGTTTCAAGCTTAGTGAATAAATATGAACCGTAAAGATGCCATCGCTCAAGGAGTCTGTGTGAATTATATCTATCCTTAGTAAACTTTTCCATCGTAAGTAATTATAAAATAAGTTGTTAACACATAAGAGATCACTTAGTTCTGGAATTAAAGTTATTTTATCGAAAGTAATTAATTAAAATTTAATTGCAACGACATATTTGTAAGATATAGTCTGTTAACTTATAATTGTAGCCACACAAATAATGATAGGACAGGTAATGGACAGAGTGATTTTAATTTGTTATAAGCATTCCAAGTAACGGTGAAACCGTTAAATTAGATAAGTAAAAAATACGAAATATGCGCGTGATAAAAATAAGAGCCTACATAGCCGACAAAAAACGAATTCTACACAAGGTTATTTTAATTTTTTTCTTCACAACTTCTAAAATTAGATTTCTTGACTCGGATAGAAGGAGATGTTAACTGTACAATGAATAATTGTAATTGTTTCTTAACAATTATTCATTGTAAAGTCAACATCTCCTGAGGATGTTCCGGTTTCGGAGCGAAACGTGCGTAGTCAACACCAAACAGCAATGTCAAGCAATCCACGGCAATGTACCCTACATTGCCGTGGATCTGTTTGGTGTTGAGTATACGGATTGAAGAAATTATAAATAACACCATACAGATTGTCCTGCTCTTCGCGGAGTATAGCAAATTAAGCTTAAGTTTCATTATTTCCATAATTTCTTGACTCGTCGTAATTTACCATAGTTAATAGGATATAGATCAGAGAGCTCTCTCATTTTATACCAAAATAACAGATTGGATAGACCTGATTTTTACTTAGCAATTTCACGGGTTTTCTATTTGATTTTTGCATAATATGGCCACAGAGGGTTTTTTTTTGTTTCCTGTTAATTCTGTACTGAAAACATTACAAAAATATTACACTATGTTTGATTTAATTTCTATATTTTTTAATTTTGCATTTTTTTAATGTACGTTACAAATTCTAATGAGATTGAACGTTCGTTTGTAACAACCATTTGGAGCCCTCTAGGCAACTTTATGTTACCAATAACAACAACAATGGTATTTTCCGTTGCGCAGAGTTCTTAGCTTAGCAACGATATTTTTAGTTTTTAGTTAATAGACGAAGATTGAACATATTTTTGATAGGTATAATAAATTATAGGAATTATCTTAATCTTTCACTAGATTGCGGCATCATACTGTCTAGATTGCTTAACAACAAACATCTTTGCAACCTTGCTCTATTAAAAATCTCATTACAAAGTGTTACAAATTGGTGGTTTCAATTTATAAACCGTAAACGAGTTGTTCAATCTTTATTGCACGTGTAGGCATATACACTGTGTTTTTTTAACCGCGAAACATCGGCAGTCCCCGTTATCTACCCGATCTACAGAAACTCTTTAGTAATTTTAATGTTTTAATAAAAAAAAAAAAGATTTTTTTCTGCATTTGACAACTTGGATGCAGCTGGTCAAATTAATTACTTATTCCAATTAAATTTATCTGCATTAAACGATCGCATTTGATTGACATGATAATGCGGCGGCACCGCGCCGCGCCCCTTACACTCGCTATAGAATGCTTCTTATAGCACCAAACTTAATGTTCCTTATATTATTTTTCTTTTTATTATTTTACCAGTAGTAGACATTGGCCAGATTAACTGAAAACAGAAATGTTAAAAAATTATGATTTGAGCTATGTGTTTATAAATCAATGGACATTGAAGTTTTATTTATTCTTAAAGAATATCAATTGTTTTTAATATTAATTAGGTATTTTACTTTTGAGCGAATGAATAAAACATTATAAAAAACATTTAGCTGTAATTTATATATGGTTTATCTGGAAATTTCTATGAAGAATATATTAAGCCTAGATCAGACGGTGGCTTTGCCCGCGCATACTGCATGTGTACTTCCCCACTAAAATACTAAAACCGAACTCAAATTTTATACTAAAATACTAGCTGAACTGGTGAATTTCGTACTACATAAAGGAAACCATATATTGAATGCAATCCGATGTGGGAATTCTCATACTGAATCACTAATTGAATGAAGATTTTTGGGCTGTACCTTTAATAAAAAAATAAAAAATATTCAAATCGTTTCAGCCTTCGAGTTATACCTAGTCGATCCATTGATTTGTCCACCAATCCGTGCATACCCTATGCCTACTCTGTATCAACAGGGTATGCACGGATGCACTAAGCGGACAGATGATATAAATGAAAAAAAAAAACTCAGTCGGAGTTATAAAACACTTAAGGATAGGCATTGCAGGAGTTATAAAAAGTTAACTATAACTTAGGTTATAACACTGCGTGCCCTGTACTAGCAGTGGCGTGCATAGAGGTTATGCACAGGGTATGGAGATTATATAAAATGAAGAAAATCGCCAGTAATCGCCAAAATCTGCATACCCTGTGATGTGGGAATTCTCATACTGAATCACTAATTTTTGAATCACTAATTTGTGGGCTGTACCTTTAATAACAAAATAAAAAATATTCAAATCGTTTCAGCCTTTTCGAGCTATACCTAGTCGATACATTGATTTGTCCACCAATCCGTGCATTACCTATGCCTACTCTGTATCCACAGATTATGACTGATTGATTGAGTTTCTAAGCTGCGTGGACAAACCAATAAACACACTCTCGCGTTTATAATATTAGTATGGAACTGGGTACTTATAGTCTTTGAGTTCGTTGACCATTACTTATATTGCAGTTGCCGCACATTAATTTTCATGTATTCGTAATTATATTAAATTTTAACTTATGCTATAGCGCTGTGTAAAGTGATTAGAGAACTTATACAAAAAAAAAACGTGATAAATACAAAACGTGAAAGGAAAAATTAATAACCGTATATATCTTTGCCATGTATCTCAAATAAATGCGTAAGTACCTTCTTGTGTAAGAAATGCGTTTATTGTAACGTACTTCTGTCTTGCAAAAACCTAAAGCGGCGATAGCCTCATGGTTACAGCTACGGAAGTCTGTTTTTTTTTTTGTAGAAAAATGTCTATCTTGTTAATTAAATATAAATAACATTTGCTGTATCGGTGTAAAAACGTCGTGAGCAAACTTGATGAGTTCTCCGTAACGTTCTTAAAGATGTGTGAAGTCAACAAACTTGGCCAGTGCGAGGTGGTGGACAATAGCCTCAATCATTCTCATTGTGAGAGGAGACCCGTGCCCTTTAGTAAGCCGTTAATCAGTGGCGTGCACTTCATACTTGCACAAAAGCGCTGCCTACCTTAACCTTTTCATATAACTGGCAACAGAGGAGGATTTTGACATTCTTTGCCATTTTACTGCTTTACGCTTACCCTGGTCCAAATTCCTAATTTCTAATGAAAATGATGATTAAAAACCTTATTTTACATTTATTTATCGTTCGTTTTCTTTTTATCTATGCGAAAATTTAAGACCTTTTTTTTTATTTTTCCTCCAATTCTCTTTCTCAGTTCATTTGATATAGGATTTGAACGTTCTCTGAACTATTGAGTTAACCAATGAGAGTTGGTTGCCCAATGAGAGGTTTAGTAATATGGGTCGCCATATTAGTAAGCCCGTTTGTTAGTCTGTCAGTCCGTCCGTCCGTTTGTTAGTATATTCGTCCGTAATATGTGCTACACATGCGGCATTGACGGCCAGTTCAAATGTATATTTCCAGTTTGTTATTCAGAATACAATCAAATAATTTAAAAAGTAGCCCTTTTTCGTTTAAAATCAGGAATCTATAAACATTATGAATCTATGTTGTCCATATTTAGGTATAACAACTCTCAATTCGTATCTATTTTAAAAAAAAAACAACGATTTTGTTTCTGAACAATAAATAGGAGATGTAGAGTTCAAATAGTTCTAAACAATATCACCAAACCAAGAATTTTTTTTTAGGCTTTCCTTATTGGCTTACCTTATTGGAATAGTAAGTTATTTTCAGAGGGTGCTATAAATCCACTCTCTGAAAATAATTTAAATGATTTGGTGCACTATATTAATTGACTTTAATTCAATATCTATACCAAATATCTACATTTCAGTTCGATAGGTATGAAAGACATACATAGATAATAAAAAATTTTTGAAGATCGCAGCAGTTTTTGTTTCCATACTTTTATGTATAACATACCCAAAGATTTTTATTAAAAATATTATAGTAAATCTGTTTATGCAAGTGTATATTCTTGCTTGCTCTTCGAGACTAAACATCAATCTAAAAAAGATATAATACTAACTCTATAGCGTCTGAGTTAAATATAATTTAAGGCAATCGGTCGTGTATGCGCGAGCAAATATCGAGCGCGAGTATGAAACTAATTGGCAGAAAGTATCTGAAGTACTAATTGCGCCCGCGCACTGGTATGACGTAGTTTTTGTAGTGACGGTCGGTTCTATTCTAGATGCTGTGAAAATAACCGTTATTATGGATTACCTATATTTTTAGATTAACGGGCTACTCGATGCGGCGTATAATTTCTGATGAGTAAAACTATCCCACACTTAGTTAACCTGTACAGTGTCTACTATTCATTTGTAAAAAATAATAATTAAAAAAAAAGTAGTTTGGTGTACGGGAAATATACCTTCTAATTTACAAAATTTACTTATTTTAGAATTTTATTTACTAGAAATCTCTTAAGCGGGTGTTTTTTTAGGTCTTAAGAATATGTCTTCTCATAATACTTAAACGCTAAGTTAAATATGCTTCAGCATATGTTCAACTATGTATCAAACAGTATTACTTAAAAAAACATATAATACTATAAGTACGTATTCACGCTCCCGTACTTTCTCCACTTTCAACGAGCCCGATAGTAATTAGACGGACTTAGTTAATTAATTGCCAACACTGCCCATATTTGCCGGCCATATATTGTTCTAACAAGTCTCATTTACACCATGAACATCGAAAACTGTTAATATTTCGCAATTAAAACCTAGAAAGTTGTTTATTTATAATCACAATTGTATTATTATTTGTTATGTACTCTCGGGTCGAAGTGGGGCAGTACACGCATAATCCAATCCCAATAAAGATATCCGCCATCCGCCAGTTCAATATTAAATCATAAATAGGCTATAATAGTGCATTGCTGCTTGGCGGCCGATTGGCGCAATTTGCAGCGACCCTGCTTTCTGAGCCCAAGGCCGTGGGTTCGATTCCCACTACTGGAAAATGTTTGTGTAATGAGCATGAATGTTTTTCAGTCTCTGCTTGTTTATGTGTATTTTCTAAGTATTTATGTATATAATTCATACGCAAGCTACGCTTACTTTGGGGCTAGATGGCGATGTGTGTATTGTCGTAGTTTATTTATTTATTTATTTACTGCTGGACTAAAAGACTAAGGATTTACTACCATGCTTATTTCTGCCGCAATTTTGCCAATGAGCAGTGCTGTAGTCACGGGGCGACACAATGCATCGACGTATCTTAAATACCCTGTGAAGTGTTGCTCTATTTATCGTTGCATATATTTTAGAGGAATCTGCAGCGTCCGAATAAACTCATGTGAGTTTCAGGATGCGAAGAATTACTAATTTTACTAATTTTAGTAAATTGTCAGAGTAACGACGAATGACGATGTGATGTTTTTTAGCTTGAAAAGTTCAACAACCCCTACTGATCATGTTAACAAACTTAACTTTTAAGGAAAAAAAATCTGTCAAATTTGTATGTAAAGTTATGACGACTGACCCTTAGTACAAAGTTACAGATTTACGATAACGCGGATATGGTCTTAATTTACACGAAAACTTACACTGATGTAATTGATTACAGAAATGAGTATTGATTACAGAGAGAGTAAGAATTACAGGTAAAAACCATAACGGAGTTTTAGGTATTAGTGGCGAAGGTAAGAAAACGTTTACACTCGCCGGAGAAGATGTGCGGGCATAGACCAAAAAGATTATTGAAAGGTGAATATTCTAAATATTTTATTGCAGTATGTCTTTCGGTAACTTTTGAATCCAAAATAAACGCAGTCGAAGTCACAACGGCTAGTAAGGACCTCCCTGGCTATTATTAATTTTAGTAGGAGGATTCGATTTTCGACATCAAGACAATTAAGCGATTGTATGAATGAATGAATAAATACACTTTTATTGTACACCACATAAACTAAAATTTAACAAAAAGTATAGAAATTGTAATAAGTGCGGTGAACATAAAACGCGTGTAATGTGCATTCGTCTTAAATTTTCCTGCGATTTCCCTGCGGGCGGGTTTCACGCATCGCGAACGCACGCGCCTCCAGTCGTTGCGCGCCGCCCGCGCACGCAGTATAACCATAACATTCCTCTCTGATAATGCATTACGATGTTCACAAATCAAAAGATTGTTTTATCCTCCGAAAAATTGTTGTTTATCAGTGTGTTGTGATTCAGTGATAATGTTTATCGGATTGCGCCTCTGACTCCAAAATGTCGCTCGATATTATGTTCTTAACGAATGACAACCTGCACCGGTTGCGGAAGGAGCCGCAGGTGCTGGGTCTTCGATATCGGGTATGTCCATAATATAATATATTGATTACTGTGATTGATGTATTCCACCCAGGATACAGCAGGAAAATTGCATAAAACGACAAAAAACTCCTCCCATACGAGTTATATATCAATTTTAGGGTAGGCAGTGCTTTTGTGCATGTATGAAGTGCACACCACTGATTGCCATACTCTTTTAAACTATATAAAATATAATATAAAAAATAAGTAAAATATTTCCATGTTAACGATTAGTCGATATTAACACATAAAGATTGGTCTTATTTTTAAAAACTCTTTTTTCTGGAGAATTTCTCTTGTGGAAGGCTTCGGTCGCAGCTCATTAGCAGCCTACCATCAAAGACGTGCCGCCAAGCAAATTAGCGTTCGTGTTACGTTGTCGAGTAGAAATCTATTATGACCAAACGTTATGAGTTACCGTCGTACCGCCATACATGCATAAAAGGTTAATAGGTTAACCCCGTTGCCATCTTTGGCTATGCATCATCTCTTACCATAAGTTTGCAGTCAAATGTAGTAAAATAAAAAAAAAACTTAATGTAATTCCAGATTGTAGTGTTCCAATTTCAAAAACGTTTCAATAGTTAGAAAGATATCACACTTTTTGATCTAATGGGAGGCTTCGGCCTTAGCTATTTAATAGCCTACCGTCAAAGACATGCTTCCAAGCAATTTAGCGTTCCGGTACGATGCCGCGTTGAAACCAAAGGTTCTTAACGCTGTTTATTTATTGTTTTCACTTGAAACCGTGATAACTTTCCTGTCAGCATTATAATACCAGTAGGTACTAAGAATACTATTAACTCAACAAAAACGAGATCTAAAATAAGTGGAGTTCATAGAGGTTCATATAATTAGCGAAAAATAAACTTATTTCACTCGCTCGAAATATATATTTTTATTAATATAAAAATTCTATAATTCACTACTCCTCTATAAATTCTATCCTTCCTGTATAAACAAACTTAGTTTACGGTGCATTGTTTTCAAGGCGGTAGAATAATTCGCTGAACCAAATAACTATTTATACGCTTCCTTTCAGGGTATGGAACTCTCAGTGAGAGTACTGTACTCAATACTTTAAGTCGTAGTTGACTTAAAGCTTGACAGCCGGTTGGCGCAGTGGGCAGTGACCCTGCTTTCCGCGTCCAAGGCCGTGGGTTCGATTCCTACAACTGGAAAAATGTCTGTGTGATGAACATTAATGATTTCAGTTTCCGGTTTGTTTTGTGTATATTATAAGTGTTGAGGTGTATAATAATCATAAAAGTATTCATCAGCTAGCTCTGTACCCATAACACAAGCTACGCTTACTTTGGGGCTAGATAGCGATGTGTGTATTGTCCTAGTATGAAAAAAAGCTAAAATAATACAATTAAGTTTATGAATCTTAATAGTAAGCAGGTATATAACTTACCCACTATTATATTTATCTTATATGTATAGTGTATACCGATCTATAATTCGTCTCTACTTGTTTATTTCTAGTTTTTTTGTTGTATGTAATTCACTTTTCTCTCTCGATCTTTAATGTGCTCTTTCGAAATGTGATAACGACGCCTACTTCGGTTCTCCGAACTGCTTTACCATTTACGGTAACTTGTGTGGTCTTTTCCGGAACTTTATCGGACTTAAAAAACTAACATCACAGTTTTCTCTGCGTTATCTTTCAGTCCATGTTAAACAGAGTTTTTTTTGTGAATCTTATACCAAATAAGCTGTTTAACGTCTTCCATTCGGACGAGCTTGCACTGGCGATATCTATTCATCCCACAAGTAAGAAAAATTATGTCATCACAGGCAACGTGATCATCATCATCAAAATCAATAACCCATTATTGACCCACTATAGGACACGGTTGTCCTCCCAGAATGAGGAGAGCATAGGCCATAGTCTGCCATGCTAGCCCGGTGCGGATTGGTAGACTTGACACACCGTTGAGAACATTACGGAGAACTCTCAGGTGTGCAGGTATTCCTCAAGATGTTTTCCTTCACCTTTAAAGCAAGTGATATATAAATTGCTTAAATTAAAAAAACCGAAAAGTCAGAGGATCGAACTCGGTCTCCACGAAACGAAAGCCGAAACGTTCTACGCTATCACCGCTTATATAACAGGCATATTGATTTAATATTCCCCTCCCACGAAACCTAAATTCCGCTTTACCGTCAAGTATGGAACGGAGCTACGTTCTTAGACTTTTCAATTAACATAATTACCGAGCTGAGTTTGTTTGTTGTGTTCTTTTTTCTAGACCTGCTGTCTGATTCAGTAATTTTTCAAACTAGTTGCCAAGAGATCGTCTGTATACAAAACACGATTTGACAGTGGCAATTGCATACAGTAAGATTATTGGTCGTCACTGGAAACAGCAGCACGAGTCATTGGCAGAAAAGTTACGGGGTTAGCCGGTTGGATAACTTTATTTAGAATCATCGTCATCACTTTAAAAAAAAACAATAAAACAAATATTGTGAACGTATCAAAAGTGTCGTGTTTAAGTTAAAATATAATAGGGCTACGACTTTATGGTGGAACGTAGTTAATAAAGTGTTATTTGTAAAGAAGAACTCGTCAAGGTTATGAAACCGATAAATGTATGGTGAAAGTGTTGAAGAACTTTTAACATAACAAAGCGTAGATGGAGGGTCTCATATATTTCATAAAGTAACCAAGTTCGGCTAACAGGTAGGTACATTTAGAAAAAGACAAGGTGACAGCTTGATTCGCCTAAAAGGATGCAAGATTCTTCATAAAAAGGCATCGTAAGCGAAGATTTATATTGAAAGAGCTGTTTATTTTACGCGCTGTTTAAGGAAATCCACCTTATATTTTATATGTTACTATAAAAAAAACATACAAAACAAGCAAGAATGCGTAACGCACAAATCAACATCACGCACATAAATAGAATAATAGAAATACGTACATTAATGCCAGAGAAGTTACACTTTTACTAAACGTTCTCTGCTTTAATGAATGGGTAATGCCGTTTACACAGTTATATTTTTTTACTAAGGTATATAACTGAAAAAATGTACAACATATTGACGTACCACGGTTTTAAAGTTCTCACCTGAGCATGCCATAAAAGTTAAAAGCTCGTACTGTTCAAATTCTAGTAGTATATCCTTGACCAGTTTGCGAGATCAGATTGCGATTGTCCGTGCGAATAATTTGTGGGCTTGTCGATTAGTATGGGTTAAAATTAAAAAACTATGTAGACAGAACGCAGTTAAATATTGACCATGGTTCTAAAAGTTGCATTTGAAATTATGATTAAATTGATTAAAATTTGCGTTTTAAAATATCTTGAACCATGAGTTCTGATATGTTGTTGTTATTTGTTAAAATTTTGAATTATTAATTTTAGTAAGAAGAAATTATAGAGTTAGATTTTGTATGAAACATGTCGAACAAACTAACCCAGGTTTTCTAAATAAAAACTCCGCCGCAGACTCTGGCAGTCCTTGATAATATATCGCAAATGTAATAATTATATGATTGCTTTCTTTCAGGGGCTAACGAATGGTGTCGAAAATGATCAGAACACATCAAACGTACCTGCAGATTTGTCTCATACGAGGTTATCGATCAGCTCGACAACATCCAACCAGAGTTATGACTCCGGAAACGTAGACTACGCTTTACCCAAACATTCCTACAATCAAAAGGGCTCATTGAAAACGAATGAAGCCATCGACTCAAACGATAACTTGACCTACAATCAACCGAAGATCTCAAACCCACTGTTTGGCGTAAACGCCGCATCGCACTATTCACCTGGCCCCTTACATGAAAACGAGACAAAATTGTTCGAGCGATCGTTGCCCAATGGCATTAGGAAGGCACCCGAAGGTCAAGACAACGAAGGATACAAGACAGAGGACGCGATTGACGGTAGGAAAGAGTTGGTAGTGAACCCAAACCCCATCGCAATCGCTGAAGGCGGCACCGCTACTTACACGACAGACAATAATGGTAAAATCAATGTTCATGTCACCGTCATGATTAATGCAGGTAATTATATGCATCCTTACGAACCTCCATTTCTATTAAAGCACTTAATAATATAATACGTGTATCTGAGGCACAATTTAACATAAGATTATTATTGTAAAGTTTATTATATCTAACAGTTTTGCACAGTGATGGTTTCCTATTATAATTTGACTGAAGTTTTCGGAAGTGGGGAGTGAGATCCATAGCAAGATAATCTCTCGAGGATGCATATTGAGGCAAGCTGTCTCCGGTTGTAGTTGCATGGGATTTGTACAAATGTCTCGTGTTCCTTTAGTGTAGTTCTGTTCTTAGCTTCCGTTTAAAGTCACTTCTGCATTTGGACTAAGCGCAGTATGACCTTAAATGTGTTGTCCAAGTGCGGATGACCTTGAAACAATTTCAGTATCTATATAGTTAAACTATTAAATGTAATCTATTGCATGAATACTAACTTATCTATCCTATCCTTTAATTTAACACTTTTTTATCCTGTTTTGTTTCGTTTTTTTTATGTATAATTTTAGTGTTCGTTTGTAATCCTGTAGCAAAATTAGATGCGAACATTATAATAGTTGCGTCATACTTTGATGCTGGCTTGTTAGATGTTACACTTTCGCAAATTGCATTGCTTCTATGTGTACGAGTAATGTTCGGTACATGCACGTGAAAGTATCGCGCAATTAAGAAACATCACATTCCTTCACAGTTACGCTTATCTCTCTTATAATGGCACAGTTTTTATTTTGCCTGTCTAGATCATATTGTAATTGCGAGAGCAACACAATTAATAATACGCCTGCAATTTGACCCAAATTGGATAGTCGAATGATTCTTACATATATTTCTTTTTCAAGTCCAATGATATGAAATTCAGTTATAACCCCTAGATAGACTCGAAAACTAACTTTGAACCAAAAATTTCGCGTTCTTTAATTATGTATTCGAATTTTACAGGGACTTTAGCGGACTTAAAGAAGCAGCGTGCTCAGATACGAACAAATGGGAGTCCCGTCGAGAACAGTTTGAGCTCGACCACCAATCACAGCCTATGCTCGATACCCGAAGGAAAGCAAGAGGCGCAAATACAGATAAGTCCACCCACATTAACCCCCGGCACAACCGTCCCGAGGTTTTCAGGCAACACCAGTGACGTCGTAGGCGACACCAAATCGCATCGATGCTGTATTATAATGTAGAAGACCATTCCCATCACTGTATGAAACCATTCAATGCGTGCAAGTCTGATTGTCATTCCAAAAAGATTATTTATTTTTTCGGACTCATTTATGCTAGTTTGGGTTGGACTTTGTTTTGGTTTCGGCATCGTATTATATGGCAGATTTTTTTTAAACAGTTGCCTTTTTTAATTAGGACAGTTGCCTTCAACAAAGCGATGCTAAAACCACTAATTATTTATAGCAGTTGGAAGGATTTTGCCATTTTTGCTAACAAAGCAAGAACTTGCCAGTACGCTAAGTGATACCATAAGAGCTCAATGGTTATTTTGTACAAGTCCACTTTTTCTTACTTGTCTTATTATGACAATCTTTTCATTCAATCTTAGTTAAAAGTATGTTTTGAAATTTAAACAATACTACGGTCATAAACATTTTTTCTTTTTTTTTTTTTTTTTAACAAGTACTACTTTTTTTATACAAGTTCTACGCTTGAAATTTAATGAAAAATTATAGACACGGTAAGACAAGTTAGAAAAAACAGAGAATAAAGAAATAGAATATTGATTGCTATTATTTAATTTAATACGTCGTTATAGTTGAAACTATCGTATGAGAATTTATATAGTTTATTATATGCATACTATAAGTAAAAAAATATTTTCCTAAAGAACATTCCTTAATTGTGTCTGGAAGTGATATTACTTTTTGTTGAAAAATGAAACAATATCGCATAAATGTATATTTTATGCTTGACCCCTTATTTTATTTATTATTATTTTATTTTATTTATATCTTTGGATACACTGTTTTGACCAGGTTAATGAATGTTTCTTATGAAGTCGACCAAAACCGATGGAAAGACAAATTCTTTCATTTGTTTCGTACCTACGAAATCATACTACGAAGCTAATAAAATTAAATTTTTTGAATGCAAGATGCATTCAAAAAATTTACCGATTTAAGAAAAGAAAATCAGCCAATAAATGGTGGAAAAGCAAATGTACATAATACTTGTGCGATATTGTTTCATAAGTAGGCGATTTCATAATACAAACGCTGGTCGTATAGAACATTCCATGTTATAAACTATAAAAATTAAAGTATGTATAAATTTGGAAACAATCGTACTTGTTTACGTCGATTTGCGATCGTGACTGTGGTACAATTTCGGTTATTTTCGAACCTTTTCACTGCATGATTACAATTTTTTTTTGTTTTGCTTTGTCTGCCTCAATAGGATGTTTAAAAAAATAATTAAGAAAAAAACATACTTTAATAACAGAATTAAATCTAACAAGTATTTTGTACGTTATTTATGTACGCCACTTTGGATTACTTTCTATAGTTGGCGTTATTTAGCTGGTACAAAATTACGGGTCCTCTAATTCTAATATTCTAATAATAGAAATCAAAAAATACAAAACATTGTTCCAAAAATTCATATTTCTGTAACAATGTGTGAAAAGTTGGCGCGGTTTTTTGACTTTGCGTACAAATTGCTTTGAAAACTGTTGAACATTAAATTGTTATCAGTACTTAATAATAAAAAAGCCTGAATTGGTGATAAAATTCGTAAAAGGTTAATATTTAAGAGAATACCTTCCCGTAAGATCTCTTTGACTGTGTCTATGTCTTGAAATGCAATTATTTCTTCTAAAAGTAATTTCGCTATTTCAAAATTTATTAAATAGATTTTTGTCTTATGGTCGTTATAAGAGAAAATTCGATTACATTTGATATTTAAAATAATGTTCTAAATTCTAAAAAATAAATTCTTAAAGTAAAGGATTTTTTTTTGATGACTATTAGACGGTACATTATTAAAAACTTTTTGCCATTTGAACTTTTTGCCGTTAGCGTAGTACAATGCAATTATACAATTCATATAAATATATATTATACTCTAATTGAAAATGTATATTTAAAAGTTTAAAATTCTATTAATAACTTATTTTATTAAGTATTTTCTGTAGCAAAAGGAATTGCCTAACAATATCTTTTTCGACCAGTTTTTAGAATTTTCAACATCTTATACGGATTGTTTTTAAATATATTTATGTAGCAAAAAATTGCTGTCTTCATTGCAACTTCTAAGACTGGAATTGTTATATAGGTATAAATCGTTTCGTTTAACAGATCCTGAATCAAAAACTGATACACATTATCTTATATCTTTAAACGAGCAATTCTTGTATATATATAATTGGAATCTCGGAATCGGCTCCAACGATTTTCATGAAATTTAGCATATTGGTTTCGGGGGTGACAAATCCATCTAGCTAGGATTCATTTTTAGAAAATGTCATTTTATTCGTGTTTTCCGGTAATAACCGATGCACGGGTCAGCTAGTAAAAATAAACTTGGAGTAGCCAAAACCAGAAAGATACTGAGATATCTTATGATCATAGAATCACTAAAAAAAAACATTTACGTTGTGTATAACAAAAAAAATAACTGAAAAACATATATATCTTAAAGTATTGGTTTTCCTTTTCATCAAGAATCCTAGTAGGCAGCAATTATTCCAGACCTGTCAGTTTAGAAATATTTGTGCCGGATGCTCGCCAATAATTCATTCATTTGAACTAAATAGGTAATTTCCTAAGATTTGTCCGACAACGTTTTCTGATGGGTGGTTTTGTCTGCTACTAGTCTGCGCTTTGCTGAAAACACGTATCGCCAAGCTATAAAGCATTCCGAAACAACGCCGCGACACTTATGACCAGATAAGATCGCCAACATAACTTATCGAAAAAATAACAAGAAAAAGTTGAAACTATATTTTGAGTATTTTTTGTTGTTTTCGTAACAATTGTATGAAGGTAGCGTATCAGTATTTGCTTCACGGATCGTATCTATTTTGTGGGGCTAGCACTGTACTTGTTACTACTTCGCAGTTATTGTTATTGGCCAAATTTACGGGCCTATTGCGTAACCGTGAATTTTAGCCAATTGAAAGCAAGTTCCAGCCAATCCAAGATTAAGCTCTGTTCAAACTCAAGAGAACGGCGCACTCGATTGAGATATTTTTGCTGTCCTTTGTTACGTTATGTCTTGCTATCAAAGGCGAGGTTTTACTGTTATAAGTAGGAAAAAAATAATCACATGATTAGGTAGTACACATTAGTAAACGTATCGCTTTAGCTTCGCGTCAATTGAGCGTCTATTTGCGACAGTTAGAACACAACTATACGAGCTTACACCGCGATATTAGCTTTTGTTTGAACATAGCTTTAAAATCATCTTTTTGGATTGAAGCATTGCTTTGCTATGTTTGCAAACATTCAGCTTAATTTCCTACTATCCTTTAAAATCAGGATAATATAAACGGTGTAATAAAATAGTTACAACAATTGCTGGAACAAGTCAGGTATTGCTAATTGTAAAGTTTCATCTCCTGCGGATGCTATGGAGCAAGTAGAGTTGGTTAATTTTGGAAGATCTGTTTCGTGTGAAGAATGAAGATTGAAGAAATTATAAATTACACCGCTTAAATTCATAGCGAATTAAGCCTAATGTTCAGTGTAAAGTCTATTCTTTCTTACCAGTCCTGTAATGTTATTTGCCTTTTTGTTACTTTGTAATGTAAAGTTTTTTTTTAAATTTGAGAGACAATAATAAAAACACTGATTTGACTCGATTTTTGTGTTAGTTGTTATATAGTACTAACTCTGTTTCAACTTGTTGAAAAGTGGACGTATAATCAACAGTCAGTCACGCGTATTGGTTGTGAAGTTAAAGGAATACTTTGAACGAACGAACACTTTACAATACATAATAATATAAAGCAAACAAACTTGAATTGATTTATCGTGAGTATCCAGTCCCGAGTCTTATGGTTCCATAACTAGTTACGTCGCGATGACAAATGTCAAAACGGGCCTATTACTTTTCCGACTATAAAAAGAATGCAAAGATTATTTACACTTTAAGACACGTCAGAAAAAATGGATTATAAATCGCCATTTTCTTGCAATAAAAGGTCAGTCAGTGCTAGTCCTTGTGATTGAATAACAGCTGATTGTTGACAGAGTGAGGGGGCCATGCCATTCCTACGGTTAGGTGTTTAATGCCGTGCATTACAGTAACACATGAGTCGCCATTAAAAACCCCATAGCAATGACGCTAAGGACAATGCCCATCAAAAATGAAGCTAAGAACGTACCTACTAAATAAGCTACTTAGATTTATTTTTGCAGTATGAAAAGAGATGATGGGAGAAGAAAATACATCACCACTCGCGTTACGAGGTGACAGGTGGTAAAATAATGTATCATCATAGAAAATTTTGTCCGCTCCTTAGTTTCATTTGGGGAGTATTGTGCAATATTTTAAAAGTCCCGTGTATAATTCACTGTGTTACGTGAAACGCACGGTTATGTAATCTTGTGCCTCTTATTTCAATGTTTCTTGTTGCCGTTTGGAATTCTAACCTATATACAACGTGTAAAGGAAAACCGAAATAATACATTAGAAGTACATTATTAACTGTCTCTGAGACTTATCTGTGAAACCGAAACGCTAATAGTTTTTGAGTAAACCATCGCCATAGTTTTTAATGAAAGAAATCAGATACATAGTGTAACATGCAATAGCAAATACAAGTGACAGGTGTCAAGTGACTCCTGTCACTTTAGTAGGTACGCGTCGCGTAACGTTGGTACTATGTGTCGTTCTTTTATCTTCAATTGGGTTGTCATAAGTAAACACTGAGAATCTTTTGAATAAGTTTGTATGGAAAAATAAATATACTTCTTTTGATTTAGTATTTTTACAGGGTGATTTATGCACCCTTCATCAGTATTTCGTAATTCCGTTACACGTTGTATATAGGTTAGTTGATAGTTTTACAATTACGTTTATGATTGTAATTTTAAACTTATATAAATTCTTTATTGTTGAAGAAAATCAACTATCGGGAGCGAGTTCGTGTGAATACAATCACTAATACTCAAAGGCCTGCACAAGGAAGAAGCATTAGGTAAAGAGATTAGTAAAAACTTACTAAAATATTCGAATATATCACTGGGAGCATTTCTAAATGACTTCAAAGTGATGCCTCTGACTATTTCTGGTCAGGCGAACACATTTCCATCGCATGCATTCTTATAATACCATCACCTACCAGAGTTGGGAACCTTAAGAGTGAATGAAACTTTATCAAGCGCTGCCCTAAAAACTAAATTTGTACTTGTAACATTGACGTAGATTTTTATCCAGGAAAATCATCATCAACACCCATAACCGGCCCTGGGAAAATATTATGTACATTATGAGACAGGTTAGAAAAAATGGATTAGCATGTAGACATTTTAAACCGTAAGGAAAGTTCCGTTGGAAAAGTTTTTCTGTTTCATTTACGGTTCGTATTTATCATTATCTAGGTAGTATTTTCTGTACATATATTTAAATTTACCTTACTTTGTTTTTAATACTCTATTTGTGCCAATTTTCAGTCTGATTTTTTTGCGAAGTCTACATTTATCAAACTTAAACCAGTTTTAATGTTTTATTGGTAGTTACGTATACATTTTTATGAAAACTTTTACTATATCTATTGACACTTTTTAATATTTAAAAAATGGAGTGAGATTATAATTAAATCGAAATTCCAGTGTTCATTATCTGTGGTAATTCTAAATGAAGGCAGCTAACATTCCATTACTATGTTTAAAAATATAAATTTATGAAAATGTAAATATTTCTTTGATGTATATGTGTCCACTGGGTTAAATAAAAAATACCAGAAAGCTCTCAGCCATGTAGTTCCCATCATTAAAACCAACAACTTTCGTTCTACGTCTTTTCAAGATTCAATATTAACTTATTTCGTATTAAAAAAATAAATAAATCATGTTATTTTCTTAAAGTTACATTACATTACATTACACTATGAAATCAAATACATGTGATTCGACAACATCGCGTAGTTGGGTCAGTGACCGCACGATAATCGTGGTTCACGCACTGTCGCCATTGTTATATTACAGAGTATTCAGAAACTATCGAGTTGAAATAAAGTTGTAGAACAAAAGTTGTTAGTTTTGATGTAACCAACACGCCGAGGCTTCTGGTATATTTTTGTGTAACCCTGTATATTTTTCACGTAGGAGTCATTAGAACCCCATCCACTAAGGTACGTTTACACGTAACTGAACAGAGTGAAGACCTGCAGGGATCAACAAACATTTATAATTGCCAGATGAAGGGGTGAATAATCGCGCCATCTCCTAACTCTTCGGCTTAAGGTATTGCCTGCCTTCACGTCTCTGCTTTACTGACTGTAAACGAACCTTTAGGCTGCGTCCGGATTGGCAGATAAATTTTGCGTTCGAATGTACATTTCCTACAGAAAGTTGCTACCTAATAATATTGACTAGTCGAACTTAGAAGCACGCTTAGTGGGAATAATTCGTATTTAGGAACCTTAGAGTGTGCTTTGGTATTCTCAGCGACCTTTGTAAAATTAAGAAAATAAAATTGCCTCTTTTACGCTTGGTTTTTATACTCGACATATAGTGTACGTGTTATTATTCAAAGGATGTTACATATGCTAAGTTACTCAGCCAATCCGGACACGTCTTATTATATAGTAATTCATTCGTCCATATCATAGTCACTAGATTAGATTAGTTTTTTGGTAGTTTCATGTAGTGAATAGTACTTAAAAAGTACTTAAAACCAGCATAAATTAAAAAAAAGTAAAATATTTTATTACTACGTAATGTCGCAAAATAATATTTATATTATAAAGAAACTTATGTGGAACAAAGCAATATGCAATGGCCTTATAGATATCTAAGCACAAATTTTTTTGGTCCTTTTTTTTTTTTTAATTTTCTTACAGTATTATTTTACGAAAGCATTTTACAGGTTGCATTTTGTGATAATTATATTTTGTCAATAATAAATCTTATATACAAATTAATATGTCCAAATCTGGTATATTTTTTTTAAATATTGTAGCTAAGGTATAGAAAGTTTTTATCCGTATATTAATTTACAAAAATTTCAACTGTGTTAATGAGTAGGCGATTTACTATTACGATCAATGTGCACATATCTCATATATTATTATTATATTAATTAGTATATCAAAAGTTTATCATGCATGCATGTATTTAGAAAAAAAAACTAAATTACTGCTTTCAGCGATGATAATGGTAAACCTTCAGTGCCTCTTCAGTCTTGCCTTAAAAAAATTATATGTATTACCGATTAATATTATTTTTATGTCGTTTTATATAATGAGCCTTATCAAAATAAAACAAAACAAAATTACGTTAATTGACGCAGACAGTTAAGCGTTGTTTATAAATCTATATTTTAGTAGTAGTTCCTATGTCACCGCCTAACCAACAACTTTTTGAGAAGGATGAACATACCAGTTGCTTTTGAATAACTTATGTCTTTAATACAAAGAACCTTAGAGTGATTTATTAATGCATATAGCTCTGAAAGGTCTAAACCTATGCCACAATACATTTACTTTCAGTTTTAAATGCCCGATAATAAGTATAAAGGCATGCCCAAACCAAGGCGTCTGAGCTGGATCTGCAGTGGCGTTCAAGTTTGCGTCCCGTGTATGACCAATCAGAATACACGCCCGTTGCAGTGGGCCTTGTGATTGGTCGAACGCTAGACGAATGAAAACGCAACCGCGGATGCAGGTTAGACGTTTTTAAGCTAAAAACAAACCAAGGCGCGCTATTGGTTGAAGTGGGACGCAAATTTGTATGCGAGCTTTACGCGTTCCCTTGATTTTGCTTCTCAATTTAAGTAGGTATATGATCATAGATATTTAATCAACAAACAAAAAATAGCTGTAAAACGGGAACTTCGCTTAGTCCACGTTGTAAATATATTTATTATATAATTGTCACCTTAATACCGTAATAATAAAGGCGTAAGTAGGTTAGGTTTCAGTTGTCGTTTAAGTGGCGTACATTTTTCTTAGGATCGTCATACTTTTTTTCCTAGAATTTCCTATGACTTGCCAACGCGGAATTCTTGCCTTCTTTCCCTTAATTATTTGAAAGATTAAGACTCAAGGAAACTGTTACGGCCTCTACGCTTTTAGAAATATTCACATTTATATTATTTATAATCGTGATAGGAATATATAAATGTCTTTAGTTCCTTTTTTCTTACCTGTCTTATCATTTAAGTAATCTTTCCGATACTTATCGAATGAAAAGTTTATTTATAAAAATATACGAATTAATTCAAGTAGAAAAACCTTTTATTTTCAATATTTTTTTTAATCATTACATATTCTACAAAACATAAATGAAAATATTATTTAAAGACAGGTAAAAAGAAATGGACTGTACATATGCTTAACTACAATAACTATAAATATACTTCCATTACACATATCCAAATCTCATAGCACAAAACTAAATTTTTTGAGGTTATATTCCTAAGTTTCGCGAGAGTTGAGTGCCAACCTGAGCATTTCGTTTGTGCTCCCTACTAAGTAGACAGGTATACAATTTTTTATTCACACTTTCACACGCTCGTGACGTCGCACGCATGGGTTGTCGACCAGGGTAAGTATCAAGTAAGCAGATGATATAAAATGAAAACATCTTCATACAACGCTAAGTTATAAAAACAATTTAAAAGTGGAACGGATTTGTATTGTAAGAATGAAACTAATTATTACACCTCATACAAATAAATCCATAATGTGTCTTTATGGGGAGGGTCCGTATGTTCAAATCCTACCGACTGCGCCACTTATAAGACTAAAATAAACTCCATTTATGTTTAACATAAGACTATTTTATTGACTAATTTGTTTGTATTATATCAGTTAAGAATGTTCTTTTAAAGACATTGCTTTAACGCAAAACGCCAATATTTCGGTATCAGATTATAACTTTTGAACTGAAAATATATCCGGTATCATAGCAAAATCGAGATTTTAGATTTCTGTGGTGGGGCTTTAAATCATATGATTGTAGATCTTAAGGCCTATGCACGACACTAAGTTTTAGTAGTATTTGGCTGATATTTTTTTACCTCTTGGCTTAGTAAAATGGCACTCAACTTACGCGATCACAATATTCACATTTCTCGTGTAAAAAAGCGGTTTAGTACTTCAGTCTAAAACTCTTGTTGTGTAGTCGATTTAAGTAGTAAATGATATCGTAATAATTGTGGTTATTAGTTATTACAGATGGAAATTATTAATATTATATTGTGATTTATTGTTAATTATAATTGTACTTATCTGCCTGTGGATGAGCTGATGGACGTAACCACAGATTGGCTTATTTAATCCTTTTTCTGTTTCTTCATAGAGTGCACACCACAGTAACTAAGGGTCCTTTGAGATAGGCCCGTACAAAAAACCGAACTGATTGCAAATAAAATAAAGTTTTGAATGAATTAAATAAAGATCGATTTTACATTTACCTTGTTTATTATCTTCTAACAAGATTTAAAAAAATTAATGACATTTGAAAAGTCCCTAAGTCACAGTTTCTAAATCTATGGAGACGAGAAAGTAATACAATAAGTCCATTTATGAAACGTCAATTTTAGCATCCATAGACAACTTATTCCAAGACACTACTGTTTGATTGTTAAATTGAATTGGTACAAAATATGTTATTCTAAAATGAAAATTGTTAATTAACTAAATGCAATTTTGAACTGTTGTATTTTAATGGCGTTTATCTTAAAGTTCATATAAACTATGAACCTACTATCTATTTAAGGAATTTAAGGGTTTTAAAAGTACTTAGTGACTGACTTTGAAACAGTAGTGATATTTAGTAAGATGATTCCTAATTTTCTTAAATACTATTATATTAATAAATCAGTTGTTTAAATTAAATTTTGTTTTGAATTATCTCCATATTTTTCTTTAGAAACCTAACGAGTAACTCTCCAATATTCGATAGAGGCAGCCGTTATATTGGGTAAGTAGATGATATTCTCGTCGAGGATTATCACAAATTAAGTCTTAAATTATTAAACGTATTAAATTTATTAAAGGCTTTGAATTATACTTAACTTGATAAAGTGGGGTTATTTTTAAAGTTGCTTGATTGAACTGAAAGTGTTACCTGAGACAAAAAATGATGGAATGCTAAGATTCAGTTGTGATGTATCGCTCTACTAAACTGACATCTGGCTAGGTGGTAAACAAAAGATGCAGTTCAAGATGAAAACCTACATACCTGGAAGGTGCATGACATCATTATGAGGAGTTATTTTATAAAACAGAAACGTTTTACTGACTTATCACGGTTATCCTAAAACAAAAACCGATGGAAATTCAATGTAGTTCAGAGTTACCTTGCTTTTTATCTTATCCAAACTAACGAGTATGTAAGCACAGAATTAAGAACACACAGAACCCTGATTCAGACATTATTGCATGCAGTGCATTGTGTCCAGACACCGTGAAAACGCCCTGCGCACGTCTCTATTCACACCAGCAAAATGTTTATTTATTTTTTTATTCATTCATGAGACACCAGCAATTAATTGTAAATACATTCATAAAAAAAATTAAATGATGTGTTAGAATTACAAATTCTGCCTAGTGCCATTACAATAATCAATTATAGATGTATACAATGATAATGCTCGTTGTTATCTCCGGTCACATTATAAAAAAATAAGTATTTAACTAAAATCTATTAAAAATAATAATGTTAATATGAATTAAGCTATTATAACAGATTGACAAATAATATGTCTGAACTGATTAATTTATGATTTTATGTATCTGTCGCTATAAATGTATCCAAATTCACCAAGAGATCTGATATAAGATGTCTCATGTCGTAAGTGTACTCAATGTTGCCATCCTGAATTAAAAAATGTAATAAAAATAAAAAATAAAATAATATAGATACTTATAATTATCAGAATAAGAATTTTTGACAAAAGCATTAATGTTAACAATGACTGAAATGAATTCCTATAAGAAACAATATCCTCCCAATAAGATCTTAACTGCTTAATAGAATTAACTGACTAAACGCCTGTTCGAGAAACACTACTAAATTGGAGTAGTTTTTGATGCTTAAGATAAGCTAAGTTAAGATATTGATAAGAAGTATATACACTTTCTGTATGTTCTAAATTCTGTGTATCTTAGTAACGATACAGTCTAACAGTTTGTGCAGTCAATTCTGCGGAGTTGTTTGATGAAACCAAACCATTAGTGATATGTCGTCGTGAGATATTTAATAAAGACTCGTATTTGATCGCTCTACTCATCTAATTTTAATCTCACCTATTGAAAAAGTAACGATGCACTCTCAGCTGAAAGCATATCAACCTGGGAGATGTATGTTATAATATATTATTCTCAGGAAGTATTTGTTAAAACTGAAAGTTTTAGTGGATAATCCATGATTAAGTAGCGATGCATTTGAACATGGAAAGATTCTTACTTGTTATATGTAAGTATGTAGTATGTAAGACGAGTTACGTATTTTATAAAACCGCAGGCTTTTAGTGAACCACTTGCGCTACCTGAGCTAGAAACCGATGGAATGCGAAGGTTACGTTATACGCTCTTGGAAAAAACAGCGGGCTTTATTTATATATTTTCTTTAGAAGTAGTAGTGATAACCGTAACGGTTTAATAATAATAGGTATAATATAGTCTTCATACATAAAATTACTTCTAGTTCAAGTTCGTCTTACATAAGTAAATGTAGAGACGACCGGTTTTATACAGGTTACATAATTTTGAGGCAAGCGATCAAGGTAAAAGAACTGAAGTTATATAATTGAGTAAGTACCTATCTATAATTATAATTTCAAGACCATTGGCCACTTTGACACACAAGAAAAAGTCGCCTTATTACGGCTACACTATGTACCCGTAAGAAGGCGACTTTTTCTTCTTTTTCTTTTTTTTTATAAATAATAAATAAATATACTACGATAATATACATATCGCCATCTAGCTCCAAAGTATATGGGTACTAAGATAGCTGTTATGAATATAATACACACAAATACTTATAATATACAGATAACAACCAGACACTGAAAAACAATCATGTTCATCACACAAACATTTTCCAGTTGTGGGAATCGAACCCACGGCCTAGGACTCACAAAGCAGGGTCGCTGCCCACTGTGCCAGTCGGGCGTCTAAAGTTTTTAGTTTAGCTGGTTCGATTTTGGAATTGGAAAATGTATTTTATAAATCAACAATTTTTAGGCCTTAATGTCGATGTCCCGAGATGGACAGACGACATCAAGTTAAATAGAGGCACCTAACAAGATGGAGTCAACGAGAATTACTTAAACATTTCTATTTTACAGATATAGTACTTTCTATTGACCCTTTACCACACTCTTTGGGGTCGGCACAACCTGTCCTCATCTTCCTATTACTTCAGTCATTCCTCTACTCACAATGTATCTACTCTTTTTACACGGATATCCTCTTTCACAAAATCCATCTTTCTCTTTGAACTTCCTCTACTTAAATTTTAATGTTACAATATTTTCTTTACTCTGCCTTAGACGCCTGACCATGAACCACGCCAAAAATCTTGCCGTAAGGCATAATTAGATAAAACTTATTATGATGTTGACTAGTTTTAAAACTTTTAGTAAGTGGAAATGTTCAGCAGTGGACGTCCTTAGGCAGGCTGGAAATTTGATTATATAGGCTTAAATAAAACTAAATTTAGTCAATAAAATATTATGGTTGTAGTTAGATACTGAAGTACCAATAGTTAATGTAGAGTATCTCGCTCTAATTCACTTTTTACCTATCATATTCAAAGAAGTAGGTTAATATGGCGAACACTATACGCCACGTATGATAGGATAAGCAGATAAGTACATGGAAATCGACTACTTAGCTGAAAACTCAGTTTTTTGGAGCCAAAAGGTAGAGCCAATACTTACTGGTATTCTGTTTTTTAAGCCTTCCTTCGAAATTGCAGCCAAAAGGTATGGCAAATACTGGCATTACGTGCTAATCTAAGATTTAAATGTCATATGAATGAGGTCCAGTTTAATATTGTATATGATCATGGCCCTGATCTGTGAACCATACTTTTAACTTTATCTTAATTGAGTTCGACAATGATTTAATATCTGAAGTAGATACGATGCTGGAAGCAATAAATATATTACCCCGATTATATCCCAGGACAAGGGATAAAACTTAAGTGTCCACCTGCCCAAGCAAGGTAACAGAAAATAGGAGAAGTTATCCCCGTTTTTTATGAAACTTATACTATTTAGATACTATTTCAATACGTGCGCTAACGCTCGGAGAGTTGATAAAACTGTAGGAGAAGATATAATTTTAGATAATTATTTATACCAACTCCTTATTTCCACATCACTACCCTTTAGCAACATCGAGAAAGAAAGACAAAGATTGGACTAGAATGCAGAAAACGTGTTCATTCTGCCCGGGGAGAATAATGTCTCCCACCCATTCTAGCCGTGCGGGAATACTGTTTTTATTAGGTACTGCGAAAGCTTGTTGCACGTGTTTCTGTTGCGCTGTTTCAGGCCCTTACCCTTTATGCTGACGTAGATTTCAGTGGCAACGTCACCATGGTCATCGCGTCTGCGTCGTTCTACGGGCTCATACGTAGTTGATAGCTAGAAAATTTTAAATTACGTTTACTGCGGCATTGACAGTGCTCGCCGGACCGCCACACTGTAACGACGCGTCTCGGCTTCACTCCACAGTCGTATATTATATCGAATCGCACACGCGGACAAAACCCATCCAACCTTTTAAAGTCGGAAAATCACTTCCCAATTAGTAATCTCGTTGTTGCCTCGTGTATGTCGAGTTTTATCAGAAGATTTTGCACAATGAAGCCACCCACGAACGTGAGTATTTTTTTGTAACCTTATTCCGAGTGGTGGCTGAAAAACCATTTGTTTTTAGTCCCACATTTCTTGTAAGTACTTGGCATTTAAGTTCATATTTCAAGTTGTTGATATGTCGAGTCAATTTGATGGTCATATTATACTTATTCATTAAAAAAACGGGCCATGTACCTAGGTACATACATTTACACTTAAATGTTTGAAGAAAGTATCAAATACTTACCTGGTAATTTAATAATTAAATTGTAGAGTAGAAATATACTAAAGACCTTACTGAACATACTGCTATTTTTGATGCTTTGGATCACAAGCACTTAAGATTTAAAATTAAACGGTACATTTTATTAATTCATCCTGCAAACTTTTTAGCACTGACTTAGACCCGACTTACTCCCTACCATCAAACAAACTGTTCATTGTTTTTGTAAGATTGGTAGGTAAGTTATATGTTATTCAATAAATCGTCCAAGTTTTGAAACTTGAGTAGTAGGTACCTGGCTACAATTCTTGCTACGTACCTAGTACTTCTGTTTTTAAAGATCATGTTTCTGGTAAGTAAGTCAGTAGGCTAGAATATGCGTCTACCTGTCCATATTTAATATTAAAGGCAATCTTAATATGTTTATTTGACTTAATTATGAATAATTATTACATTGTAACGGTTTTTTGTGGCCTCATAATCGTGAGTGTAATGAGTCAATTCTTCGAAATGTAAATTGCCATTGATAGATTCATGATGGAAGATTTTTGCGAAAGAAAGTGGAACGATGAACTTGTTACTGTAGTCTGTTATAACCAGATTATATTCACATTGCTGTGGCCTCTTGTAATAAGTTAATGATGCGCGTCATTAAGTTTACCAAAACATTTTATTGCCAACATTTTTTTTTAACCAGAAATTAAAAATGTTTTTGGACACACTTATTTATACTCATCTCGATTCAAATGACTTCTCCTGCAAATGACTTTGCAACTGAAACCATATATAGCTATCGCTTGATTTCGGCTGCTACATCATTCTATCGCATGCCAACTAACCAATAACATTGGTTTGTCTCGCTTTGTCTTTCTGCACTCGCAACAGCAATTGGTTTTATATAGGTTTCCTATGCATAAGTATCTATCTAGTTTCCTTAAGCATCCTTTAGCGTTAAATATATTTTCACCGTAAGCATTATTCATGTTAAATCGAGAGCTATACTTCTACGCATTTAATGTAAAATAATATAAAAAATAAAAATTTAAAAGCCTTTAACCTCAAAAGATTTTCAATATAGTGTACATTATTCTGCTAGTTGAGCCCTTTCATTTTATTTCTAGATTGAGAGTGTTGTGGAAAAATACATAATCTGCCGTCAAAGTGGCGATGGCCATTTTGGACCGATCTAAAAAAAATATACGAACACTTCTGACTTCACCATTCAAACAAAAAAAACAAAATTAAAATCGGTTCATCTGACCGGGAGCTACGATTCCAAAGACAAGACACGTAAAACTTATAACACTCCGTCGTTTTTGCACGAATAACATTACTTCACTCAACATATAAGACATGTAAGTTAAAGTCAATATGGCGATCACTAGGTTTATGGAGCAGAGATATGATGAAGCGGTGATAGCCTAGTTTGTAAGACTTCGTATTTTTGATGAGACCGAGTTCGAGCCCCGGCAAGCACCACTGACTTTTCGGAGTTATGAATGAATGAATGAATGAATGATTAATTGAATGAATAAACTTTTATTCTACACCACATAAACGTTTAGAAAAAATTTCGCTACATAGCAATCTCTTCCAGTCAACCAAAGGCGTTAAACACAGCTCAAGAAGAGAGCTAGGTGGTGCGTAAAAATAAACATATATATTTGCACATATACCCATACATACATATATAATATATAGATACATATAATAAGCTTACAATATAATATACAGAGTTTTTTGAGTTTTTAATGCAATTTAAATATCACTTGCTTTAAACGGTGAAGGAAAACATCGTGGGGAAACCTGCATATCTGAGAGTTCTCCATAATACTCTTAACGGCTTGTGAAGTCTACCAATGCACACTTGGCCAGCGTGGTGGACCTTAACCCTTCTCATTCTAAGAGGATACCCGTGCCCTGTAGTGGGCCGGTATATTCGGCCGGGTTGATAATGATGAGACTGCATATTGGAATGGGAAGTAATGAGATATAACGGAAGTAATAATTGATATTATATATATATATTCATAATTCGTTTAAAGGAAATTGCATACAATTCTACAATAAACTACCAATTGACATCTTGGAGATGTCTCTTTAAAAGTTCAAAGTTTGTTTTAAACGTAAGCTTATAGAAAAGTCCTATTATAGCATAAATGTCTACGTAATCGATAAAAAAGCTTGGGTGTAAATTATTGCTCTAACCAGGTTGCTCTTCTAATAATTTAAAATGACATTGTGAGATGGTGATAACAAAAAAAAACACCCGGCTAAGTTTGTTGTGGGCTTCTTCTTAGACCAGGACGCGTTTGGAACCCTCGTAGCTTTAGTTTTAAGTTTACGAATGTGGTTATCGCCATCTACCGTGTACGCCACTACCGTGTAATTCTCATGTACGCATCAATAGTGCCACCTATGGGCTTACTTGAATAAAGAAATTGTTGACTTTGACTTTGATACCCTACTTGAGTTGATATTTGGATCAATTCCCCACTTAGTTCCAAGGTTTCGTCTCAAACTAACACTCCCAGTCAATTACCTATTAGTACCTCGAGGGAAGGGACTAAATTACACCGAAATAGCCTGGCGACATGGCCGACTGCGATCTAAATTGCGGCTTTTAACTGATTTAAATCCAGCGGCACCACTACTAAATTTGCCTCGTTGGTCTAGTGGTTAGCATTTTTTTCCACGGATCACGAGATCCTGGGTTCGATTTATAAATCGGGCCCAAATAGTCAAGTATTGGGTTTTTCTGTATAAATAAATTTTCAGCAATGACATAAAGACGTCCGCATTCGTCACGTGGGTGGAGACTGAGAAGTGTGTACTTTAAGTCAGATGACTTTATGTACAGAGAGACTGAGGGGTCTCAGTCACGCAAATATGAGTAACATGTCACTGCACTACAAATGGGATACTAAACGATTTTTTTTACATACTAGTATTTGAATATTTTATTTTTTCCTATGAAATATATGAATAGCTGTTGGTCTTCTTTGTCCGCGTTTATTTTGGTTGTATTGGATAGAAGCAGGTGTTACTTTGCGGAAATGATATATTATCAAAATTAAGCTTAATTTGCTATACTCCGCGAAAAGCAGGAGAATCTGTGTGGTGTAATTTATAATTTCTTCAATCCTTATACTCCACACCAAACAGATCTTAGGCAACATACGCTCTACGCACGTTTCGCTCCGAAACCGGAGCATCCTCAGTAGATGTTGACTTTACAATGAGTTGATTTCCTCCTACATAAAAAAAGCCTAAGTTATTCTCAATCTATTCAGCGGAGTTTGCTGAAATCAAGCTGATTGGTAGATTAGTTGGGACTTAAAGTATTGACAAACAAACGAACACACTACAAACTGTGTATACAAACACAAACGAAAGCTATTTTTATGAGGTAAAGGGTTTAAAATTATAAGTGTTACTTTCTAAGTGTGTATTCCTCTTCTCAAAGACGTTTGGGGTCCACCAATCCGCACTTAGCCAGCGTGGCGGGACCAGTTCCCCTTTTGTCGGCCGGTAATGGTTTGATATGATGATGATGATTCCACTTCCTTCCATCTCTTCAAAACAAGCTTTAGTCGACTTCCTTGGCGCAGAGCAAACGCTGTGGTTTCGGGGCTCTGGTTCGAATAAGTAATTTCTTTCTTTGATCTGATCTTGTAAGCTTCAGCCGTAGCTAGTGAAACGTACCGAAACTAATTAGGGCTATGGGTTTTTAAACATAACTATAACAAGTTCCATCCATGATCCATCCATCATCGTCCATCTGACTGACTGACTGCATCATTTGTTACCAGGTGAGGCTGCTGTCGCCGTAACACAAGTAGTAAATAAAATTAATAAATAATATAGAAAAAATTGTGCAATTCTTAGTTCCTTTGTTATCCAAATAATGATTTGGCTGTGAGGGCTTGATTATAATTAAACGCAGTTTCCACTATCAATGACCTTTAGATAGTTAACAATTAATGCTTATTGGCAGTTCAAGTCATAATACCAGGATCTGTTGTTTAGATGACAATGCTTTCTTGTCATTGTTCGAGTGAATTAACGAGTCATTATTGCTAATAAATAAACAATATCATATTTCGTGGTAGTTATATCTCATCATCATCATCAGTGGCGTGCAGTTCATACATGCGCGAAAGCACTGCATACCCTAAAATTTATATATAACTCGTATTTTTGCTGTTTTATGCAATTTTCCCGCTGTATGCATACCTTGGTAAGAAACCAAGTGCACGCCATCATCATCATGAATCGTCGTCTCTCACTCATAACCTCGCATCGGGTATCCTATGAGAAGGGTTCAGGCCGTAGTCTACCACTATGGTCAAGTGTGGATTGGTAGACTTTGCACGCACTTGATAATATTATGGAGAACTCTTACGAATGCAGGCTGCTTTAAGATATTACCCTACTCCCTTCACCATGAAAATAAGTAACATTTAATTGCATCAAACGCACAGAACTCAGAGGTTATAATAATATTATCGCTCTTTAGTTTCTTTTATGTACCACTTTTATGTATTTTCTTTTTTCTTCAACATAAACGAAATATCTGTAGAGCCTTTGACTTGACAGTGGCATTAAAAAAAATTACTGTGAAACGCCCAGAGGAGTCAATCTGGATTCCTGTTACCCGACGAAAAAGCTGAAGACCGCTTTGTTTTTTGTGAACCGGTTTGGACCAGGTTTAAATTATAGGACTTTCGGCATTTTGATTCCTTTTGATGATTTAACAACTGGTTATCTTTGTGAAATCTTTAAACTACAAGATAACTTTTGCGTAAGGTATGCGTTTTTAGTTTTAGCAATTAAAATATAAATTGCATGAACGGTGAAGGAAAATCTCTTGAAACCTACAAGCCTGAGCTTTCTTCATAATTTTCTAGCCAGCCCGTATTGAATAGATAACTTTAAATTAGTAGAATCTACATCACGAGGCCAACTAATTTCGCCCTAGTGAGCACACAATTTCTCCAGAAAAGGGATAAAGCTTATACCGACCATGTTGCCCCAATAAAAATAGTTGAATATGCTTTACAAGGCACGGGGCATAAGTAAAGGGCAAATTCGCACCTCTAAGATTGTAAGTGACGGCTACCATTATACTCTTGAAAACATATTTGAATATAGGTGATATTTAATTATTCGATGAGAAGGTTTTAAATAAGAAAGTCTTAGTTCTGGATTATTCCTATCTATCCCCCTGTTCATTCCCCTCAGGGGGACAGATAAGAATAAAAAAGTGGGATCTCTCCCCCGTTCCCGATGAGGAGACCGAACAAACTTATTATTCTTAACATACAAGGCATCATTCCTCCGTTATTGCATCAGTTAGATCGTGTTCAATAACTGGATTCATTTATTTATTCTTTAAAATAATTGTTTTATAAATATAACCTAAAATAAACTATTTATTTATATTTATCGTGTTCTAGAAATAAAATAAAAATAAATATTATTTAATAATTTTATTTTATTTGTTGCAGGCAACCCTACTCCACGATGTCGATATTCCCACCAAGAAGGCGACATTCGGAATGGGTTGTTTTTGGTCGAACGATTCTCTTTTCGGCGCCACACTCGGCATCATTCGCACCAGGGTCGGCTACGCTGGAGGTACCACAAAGAACCCACATTATAGGAACATGTAAGTTTAAATCATCATTATCTCCTACGATGAACATTGCAATCCCATCACATTAATTCACCTCTGTCAGAAGATAACATTACCTACGCCAGCAAGTGGTAAACAACTGTGAACGGAATGGAAACTTAATTTTCTACAATCCGCGAAAAGCAGCAGAATCTTTGCGGTGTAGGTACCTAATTTATAATTCCTTCAATCTTTATACTTCATAACAACATCTTCTGCAATGAAATATGTTCTGTCAGGAGATGATTATTTTGTAATTAACTATTAATTGTTCAAATTGTTTGGTGTGGAGTTTATGAAAAATTTTTTGGGGGCCCTCTATTTTTTTATTTTTTTTTACGAGAACAGCTTTTAACTTTTAATTAGTTTAAATATAGTAATACTGTTTCTTTAAAATATAAATATAACCTAAGATGCTGGCAGCATTGCCCCTTTGGATGGCCAAACTAATTCGTTGGCCAAGGTAACTGCCCGCTCTAGGATCACCGGTAGACTCGATAACCCTTTTCGATAATTCTTTGAAAATGGCTCTTGCCTCCGGACCCCACGGTCCCAAAGTCTCTACTCCAAAAGGCACAAAAATGAAGCTGCTATCCAGGTTATGAATTAGGAACTGGGCCCTCTATACAGATTTTTTTTTTTCATTTTTGTCTGTCTTGCCATACATTTTTTTAAGAGAGTTCATACATTTTCTGCGAGATTTCAGGTCCCTTGGATGAGTCATTGTGTGAGCCCATGTGTTGAGTATAAAGATTCACGAAATTATAAATGACACCGTACAGATTCTCCTGCATTACGTGGATTATAGCGATCTAAGTTTAATGTTTATCGTCCCGATAGTTGCTTCTGTCAAAATTCTTCTAGTCGAAAAACTTCAACCAATTGAGAAGCTTTCACTTGGTAGTTGGATCTAGGATACAGATGGAAATAAATAGTTCATGAAACGGCGCGTATTCTGAGGGGGTTCCTCACTCTGAAGTCGCGACCGCTGGTTGCTTGGTTTCTCAAAATATCTACCTGCAAACGGAGGAGTGGGGTTTTTTTTATAAAAAAATTTAACAGTGTTTTTTTTAATATTACACTGATGTTAATTAAAAAAAATGCTTATATTTAAATTATAGTTTAAATAATGCACCATCATAAAATACATTTTAACTTACTATCAGGTGAGCTGTAGTCATATGTAATTCCACATTCACTCATTTCAAGTTCTTTGTCTATGTCTAGATTATGCACGGTTGACAGATCGATATTTTCCAAGGCGAATATTATTTTTAGTTCTCGCCGAGAGAGATGTAAGATTTTTTTTTTAAATTCTACTGGTAATTATATTAGAATAGAGTGATAGAGTCTTAAGAAAATTTGAATGTAGGAAGCAACATCGGCATTTACTACCTCATATCACTTCAAAAAAATCTTCTATATATATAGTATATAGTATATATGTCGGATCTTCTTGACTAATTTGTTTGAGCGATTGCGTTCTATACATGAACGCTGTGCTGGCCGAACTGTTTAAGTTCTTTAATAGTTCATCCTATAAAATAAGAAAACCTTTTACTATATTGTTTAGTCTTCAGATTTTTTGGAAATATACATATTATTATTAATAATGTTCCTTATAAAATTGTAGAAAGTATGGGCAGGATTCTCCATACGAACGTATTCCCCTATTGGTTCCCCAGATAATGCTTTTTTTCTTAATAACAGTCTCGTCTTTTTCTTGAAAATTTGATTTTCAAGAAAAATCTGACTCTCTAAAATTACCAAAAAATCACCTTTCTTCGCCATGTTAAGTGGACTCAAAAGACATCAAAGACATATGAAACAAAAATAACATGATTGGAAGAAAGAGAAATTTAGACGTGACCTTTCTTAAAATTTTCATGCTAAAATTAATTGAATCTGAGTTTTGGATGAGAAAACAGGTAATGCGGAAAGTTGAGCTCGTCAAATTTTTATTGTTAAATCGATCAGAGCTGCTCCTGACCCTATCGTATCCCACGGGGCAAGACAGGCTCAGCACGATGGCAGTAGTTTTTTCTAATACCTATTCATTAAATTCAATCCTCCATCCAACATTCTAACCCTCTCATAGTTGCGGCTTCTCTATACTAACCCAATCTTAGTGCCACTCTCAACAACGGGAGGCCTAAACATATCCGTCACGACACTGACGGTCATATTACTACTGACAATGCAGAAGTCAGAAAGCAGAAGACTTCTAACTTCATACTGGCGTGGGCTCACACCATGGCCTCGGAGGCCTGCGGACTAATCATTAGGCATAATCAGCAAAATAAAAATACCCTTCCTCAAAATTTTTTTTCGTAATAACCTTGTCATATAAATATAATATGTTCAAAATTCACAAATTGATAAAATAAGACATAGTTAAATACGTGAAACCGTGGTTTTCAGATTCTTTTTATTATTTGAACGCGAAAATCTCAAAAACCAAAACGAGAAAGTTTATGTGAATTTTTTATTTAAATATAAATCATAAAGTACCATTATGAATTATGATGATACCGTTCTAAAGTTAGGAAAAAAAAACTGTTATCTACATATCAAATAACGACAGCTTCGCGAGCATTTCCTAGTTTCCAAATATAGAGTTATCGAGTATCACGGCAATGACCGTGCATTTACAATATTGTCAATTTTATCGTTTGTAACATTATATTTCTAATCATATCGCATTGCGCAATAAATCCATGCCTTCATTCTTGAATAAATGATAATAATCATTAATGATCGTACAGTTCTAATTAGTATACAATTAAATACATCCCACCAGCTGTTACAGATAAACAAATATGTAATTTTAATTATAACCTAATGTTTATTTTCATCTTCGTCATTTTACGTTGATTTCGAACGAATTCAATTTAATTCAAAATCAAATTTATTTCACGCATCCCAATAAGCAATTTGAAATGCCAAGGCTTTATGTTTGTAACGACTCTACCGCTGGTTTAGAAGGAAGACTTCTAAGAAGCCGGCAATAAAAAAACTCGGTCTTCCTTAATCGAGTATTTAAAGTTTTCACCATTCTCCTCTTTGCGCGGGTATCTACTACTGAGATAAAGGCGAGTAAGGGAACGTAACGGGAGACGGAAAACAAAATTAAACTGTGTAAAATGTTTTTATACATAGTTTAAATTTTTATATTGTAAGGACCCAAAATTATCTACGGGATCTTTTTTTTTAAATAATTTATCCGGAAACACTAATTCTTTGCCTTTTGTAGACGATATGCAGATGTCAAAAATTCATGTCAGTTTCTAAAATAATAAGTCCATCGTGTATTGGATATACACAATGGACTTATTATTTTAGAAACTTGTTCGTTTGTAAAGACTACATGATGTAGTTGTATTATCTGGCATGGGCTCACAACTTTGTATTATTTTACGAACAAATTGTACCTAAGATCGGTTTATAAAATTTTCGCGATGGTATTTGTGTGAAGTTTTCCAAAACAATAGCTCATAGCTCGAAATAAAAAATGAATCACATAAACTTTGTTAAGAAACCATAATAATTTATTGTCGTTACAACGAGTGTTTTACAGGGCACGTTTCGTACATTTCCCTTACAATGATGAGGATTACGTAATAAAAATATTGTTTTATTACCAACAATAAGTAATATAAAAATTGCCACTTACTAAGTAGGTAATGTTTTGAAAAGCCGAGCATCATAAATAGTTATAGAAGAAAACGTATTAGATTTTCTACTCTTTTTACGTCAATTTACTTTGCTCAGTGTTAAGTGAGTCGTAAAACGAGACAGATTTATGTCGGACGTTTGCCTCGTTTTAAGTGTTTCTTAATCTGAGGTGAGGCGAAGCACGCTTAAGATCTTTGTTGTTTGTAGGTTTCAGAATACAGACTAATGAGCAATGGAGGAAGTAATCGGCCCTATACCCCTCTTATAACCGGCTGCAAGTTTAATATATTTCCATCAATTTTTATTGAACCTTCATACAATCTTCACATTCATATTTTCATCCCCAAATGGGTAAATTGCTGTAATAAAATGTTGCCTATGGTATCACTCCCTGAATACTTAATCCTTGTCCCTACATGTCTGAAAGTAATTCGATTGGAAAGTAGCTTCATTATATTGCATGTTCATCATTTCATTTAAACTTCACGATTACAAATAAAACGACCTATCTAGGTATTGTTATCGCAACTAAATTATGATGCAGAAAGTTATGAATGACCGGCAAAATATATACACGTTTGTAAACAGTTGATACGATTTGCTTTTGTCAATGGATTACTTGTTTAGTGAGAACGACACGTGTTTTATTTTACTTTACAATACATGATGCAATAGCTACATAAAACAAGTAGCAAATATTTATACCATATCATAACAACTTTTGCTTTGTAATTTAAATTTTCATACAAATTTCAAACCCCTATTTTGCCTCCTTTGGGGATACATTTTGGTAAATCTTTTCGTAGCGTACTCCTTCATTAGAGTACAGTAATGGTTGCTGTGTACCGAATTTCAGCTAATTTTTTTAAGCGATTTTTTTTTTTACCTAAATCAGGATTAATAACCCTTACACCCAGTACATTTATTACATACACACCAATATAAGATGTGAGGTACTCATTTGGTTGTATAATTATTATAATTACTTTACTTTACTTTACTTGTATATTTGCCTACCTATGATAAATAAATAAAATAAATATTTTGGTAGTACTAAATAGAATAAGGTGAAATGTAATTTATAAGATTGTTAATAAAGGCTATTATTATTATTATTAGATTAAGTCAAGTCAGTCAATATATATAATATATATAATACTACAATACACACAACGCCATCTAGCCCCAAAGTAAGCATAGCTTGTGTTATGGGTACTAAGATGGCTGATGGATATCTTTATGAATATAATACACGTAAATACTTGTAATATACTGATAAACACCCAGACACTGAAAAACATTCATGTTCATCACACAAACATTTCCCAGTTGTGGGAATCGAACCCACGGCCTTGGACTCAGAAAGCAGGGTCGCTGCCCACTGCGCCAATCGGCTGTCGAAATCATTCAAGCAGTCAGCCATTTTGTCTTGAGGATACTTAGTAGATGGACTTTAATAGGCTAGGAATGATGGTGATAATGATTAAATAAATACTAAAAAAAATCTAATATTTATAAGTATATATAAGTTAAAACCTTCTTGCCTATATGAGATGCTGAGTTGTGGACTGAATACATACAGAAACACTTTAAGTGCCTATCTCGTACACGATAGAGGTACAATTCACGTGTTTCTATATGTATTGAAACCGGTTAGACTCATCTTTTTTGTGAACGTGAAGTGAAATAATTTCGGCATTGTGAATCATTTCGTCGAGATTGTTCTGTCTACGCACCATCAAGGCCAAGGCGATACTAGTTAAATTCGAACACCTCGCTGTTTTAAGACTCTTCTATTGGCCTACAGCTCTCCCATGTACAAATAATATATGGTAGAGTCTACATTATATTATTTGTGTGATTATTCTTAAGAGAGACTTGTTGTTTCAGTTCTGGATTATTGGAAAAATATTTAGCGATATGCTTTAAGCTAACCTAGATCTCCAGGTGCCACTAACCACACCACACACTAAACCACAACTATAGTTTTTATTTATTTATGGCGACTCTTTGACCATCTTCTATAAATTATTTATGTAACCAAATTTATAATTTAGAGAAGGTTTTGAATTGATGAAATATTTTTTTGGTCAATAATATAAAAAAACTATCGAAATATACAGTTGTACCAGTTGAGAACCCGGATAAAAAATTATCTTTTGTCCGTTTCGAAAAAGCAAGCTATCGAATGGTATTTGGAATTTCACCAATATCTTTGATCAATGGTTGGGCCGTATGAAACAAGAAATACGAAAGAGACAAAAAAAAACTCTGTTTCGTATTTATACGGTTTTTTTTCTTGTATGTAATTTGCTTCCATGTACAATTTTACAGTGGGGACCACACAGAAGTAATAGAGCTGGACTACGACCCAAAGACCGCCACATATGAAGAGTTGCTGGACATGTTCTGGGCGAACCACGAGTACGGACTTACCACCAAACTTAAGAGACAGGTCAGTCAAGAATTCCTTTTGGATATCGTTTCTAGTTATCTGTTCATAATATACAGTTTATTCTTTTTCCCAACGCCAGCCGTAATAAATAATTTTTTTTGTACTTAAACTAAACGTTTTCCATTAAATAACAAAAAGTCAAACTCTTTGCAGATATATTTGATTGATAAATCTTTTGGCACCATTGTTTGTAACACCTGCATTTTATTACAAAAAAATGGTGCCAGTTCTATTTTACTAAAAATAGTGCTATTCATTTCAAGATATACCTATTAGTAAAAGAAAAGCACTAGTTATAGTCATGGCAATTAAGTTAAGAGATCTGTCAACAAAAGAATCGTTACCATTTTATACCTTTACCTGATTGGGTTATGGCCGAAATCTACCACGCTGGCCTAGTTGGATTGGTTGACTTTACACACCTTTGAGAACATTATGTAGAACTCTCAGGCATGCAGGTTTCGTCACGATGTTTTCCTTCACTGTTGAAGCAAGTGATATTTTAATTACTTGAAACGCACATTACTTAGAAAAGTTAGAGATGCGTGCGGGATTTGAACTCGGCCCCCCGAAAGGGAAGTCGAGCTCCTGCCCAACGCGCAAGTAGTAAATTATTGTAATTTTTTTTCATGTAAAGTAACTAACAAATGTACGTAAATAAAGACTATAATGATTTCTTTTTAATTAATTGTCTTGGAAGTTTTAAATAATGAAAGCGTCATTTCTTTAGTATCTACGTATTAATTAAACACGAGCTACTCACTTCATTGAAATGATCTAATTTATTACCATTTTGCCTATTCATCCCACATTCCGTTGAATTGCATACATTGCTTATTCATTCAGCACAATGGAAATACAAATAGATATCTAATAATATAATCTATTTTGTAATCTCATCAAAGTTAATTATTGTATATCAAACCTCACAAAGACGACACGTGTGATGTATTTGGCCTACATTGAATGATCATGGTGATAAAGATAACATTAGAATGTTATAAAATCATTTAGGGTGTATACAGACGGGCAGAAGTCGTGGACCAATTAATGAACAATGTCCTTGTGTTATGTCCAAGCATTGATTAGGTTGAATGATCGATCTTTTTCGATTTCTTACTCTACATAGCAGTGCGGTTCTCAGTGATTAAGGGGGTATGGTATTGGTATGCTTTCTATTTTATTTTTTACGTGCAACGGGGCAGTTAAATCGATTTGCAATGAACTATCCTGAACGAAACCGATATTATAAAACCCTGCTTAATCTTATTTAGGATATTTCGAAATCTAGACCGAAATAGTCCGCTTGAAAACGCCTTTTAGTCATCTGGTGAACAAAAACAGCACGCAGACTGCTAGTTCACTGTGAAGATGCAGTCATTCTATAATACAGAATTGCGATACTATACGCAGCATTGCAGCTTTTTCTAAGTTTGTTGTGGGCTTCTTCTTAGACCAGGGCGCGATTGGAACCCTCGTAGCTTTAGTTTTAAGTTTACGATTGTAGTTATCGCCATCACTACTCACTGCTATGTACACATTTTGTATATAATAACGCATCAAAAGTGCCATCTATGTGCCTATTTGAATAAAGAAATATTTGACTTTGACTTTGTCTTGACTATTGCAATTTCAAGATCTTCATGGTCACTACACATTTTATCAGAATCTTAAATTACTAAACTTCGGTCTTTCGTATTTGTCTTTGTGATGTACAGTGGTTTAATTATGAGCCTATTTAAAATTAGATAACACGGTGAACTATTCCGATTTAAAATGACTAATTCAGATTTTTAGCGAGACAAACGAAAATAAATTCAGGTTTATATTAGATATCTATGACTTAGAATTTATTAGTATTCGTAGTTTATATTATTATTTTTAATACTTATACATTCAAATTAAAAGCTCTCCATACAAGAAGTGGGTTGTCCTTCAAAACTTCCTTAATGTGAAGAAGACCTTAAGTTATCAATGAATCGTTATAGAGATTATGCTGCATTATCTTTGAAGGAATTTATTTCTTTGCGTTAGCATTTAGTTGACATTGAAAACGCCTAGATTAGATTTACGGATAGAAAGTCTTTTATCTGATTATCGTAATTTTAAAACATCTTTTTTAGTACTTACATCCGTTATGGCTAGAAAATAATATTTATTTTCAAACATGTGTAATCATATCATTTGATTATAGTAATTAAGGCCTCCTGTGCCCGGCGGATTTTATTTCTGTTAATTTATTTTATTTATTTATTGAAACCAAAAATATAACATATTTTATAGGTTCTTCGCACCCTTAAGCCTTTTCGACTTGTCAGGGTACTGCACATTCCTCTTAAAAGACCGATTTGGTACTTAAATACTATAATAAAACGAAACAACAGTCATCATGCTCGCAATGTAGGAATGGTAGAAACATATTGTTGGTAACAGGCTGCTGATGATGATGTCGTGTTAAAACTAACTAGGACGAATCTAGGTTTAATAGGTATAACAAACTTACAATGTGATTGTTTATGGTACATTTTCCTCAGCAAGAAAAATTAAAAACAAATCGCAGCACAAACGTGGGAAGCCTCCATATGAAAACTGTTCATGTGAAAAATAATTTTAAAACAATCTTTAGCTGTTTATCTTTTTATTTAGAGAAAACTCAATCGTTAGATATACGAGTAGCTCGGTATTGCAGACACATGGATTTTTTTCTCTGTATTTGCTTAGTTTTTTTTCATTTCTTTATTTTAATTTTTTTTTTGTTGTTCATTGCGCAATATAAGAATACAAGAACTAAAAATTGAAATAAATAAAAACAAATAGTACCAGTGCCGCGCAGGCTAAGACGCGCGAATATGAAAGCCTTCATTGCAGTTTCCATTTGAATATGGGGCCGTGGTGACCGAAGGCTGAGAAATTTTTATGAATTGTCAGAAAAGATTAAAGAGTATAACGGTAATCCTGGAGCTGACGCAGTAGACCAAAGAGAAGAGAAAGAGTTTAGCCATTCAAAGGGGAAATGCTGCCAGCGTCTTAGACACTATGCGTCGCTGCGGTAGCTGCGAAGACGTTGCAGATCTAATAGCGTTATGTTTTGGTAAAAACATAGGTCATTTTTGTTTATAAATATTTATCTTTATACTTATTAAAAAAAACGGTCAAATAAAATCAGATAAAAATAGTTAGCCAATTACATTTTTTCTCAGCAATTCTTACACTTACCGTTCTTAGTCAGTGTAGTGCAGACAGTTTAAATACGTTCGGCTCAACAACTGCAACATCTTAACAAAATATGATACATTTATAGCTTGCAACCTGGATACAAACACAGGACCTACCTACTTTTAATCCCGTGGAAAAATAATAATAATATATTTTAAATATAGCGAGATCTTTTTTTAATAAACCACATTTAATGCGTTGTATTCGTAAACCACAAAAAATGAATATAAAATAACTTAGTTGTAGTAGAGGGTTTTGTGACAGAGCTCGTCCGGGGAAGTACTACCACCACGCTTTTTTCTGCTGCTACGCAGCATTATTGCAATGCCGTGTTCCTGACTGAAGGGTGTGTGCGGTTGCGATGTTATTTGTGACAGAGCTCGTCCGGGGAAGTGCTTATTTCTGCCGCTAATCAGCATTATTGCAATGCTTGACTGAAGGGTTTGTGCGGGTGCCGGTGTAATTGCAGGCACATGTGGCTTAACACCTACGCCTCAGGCTGGATACACGGTGGCACGTTGCAGGGATGTGTATCTTGCATGCCTAGCGAAGTTCTGTGTTCTGTGTTGATCTATTTATAAGCGATGGTTGTCCACTGAACACCAGCACGGCTGCCATGTGCATGGGGACAATTATCTCCCCGGGGAAAGGGTAAAAATATCTTATCCCACAGCTTTATCAACTCTCAGAGCACTGGCACACAAGTGGAAATAATATCCAAATAATATATGTGTCATATGTTCCAGTGCTTTAGCAGGTGGACACGTTAATTATATCCCTTGTCAGGGGATATAATTGGGGGATGTTATTTTTGTCTCCCGCCAGCTAGCCCTGCAGGTGGACAATCTGCTTGGTCAGACAATTATAGCTATAAAATGATAAAAAAGAAATAAATTACCAACATTGGTTTCCAGTACCAGTCCATGATCCTTTACCACGATGAAGAGCAGCGAGAGGCAGCTGAGGAGTCCTACAAGTCCATGCAAGTCAGGTGCAACGGTCAGCTGAGGACCGAAATAGCACCAGCCGGCACTTTCTACCCAGCTGAAGAGTAAGTTTGTCGACCTCTTTAGCACAGCGGGAGCGCTATCGTCTTAGAGGACCTTAGTAGGTCTTGGTGAGAGACCGAAATCTCTGATTCTCTCTGTCTCTGCTCGGGTTTGGTATGGCGTTTCGTAAGAGGCTAGTTCCATTCTGGTACGATGCCTCGAAGAAACCGATTATAGCATAACCTTCACAAGTTAGCCTGTTACCATCTCAGAGCGTATCAATTACACCCAGAGATTGCAATCTATGGCTAACTTTTAGTGGCATAAAAATGTTTTTATCTGACGCCCAAATAAAGTTGCATTTAATCAAAAGTTATTCGAGTAAGCAATAAAAAAAAATCTAAAAATGTTTACCAGTTACCAGAGATTTTTACAGACGAATTACCATTGTCTCGTGGTGACCAAAAGTGTTTACATTTAAGCAGGGGCTTTAAAATCTAAATCTCAAGATCTGCACTAGGCCAAGCAATACCAACAATCCTATTTCGCACTATTCGACCTCAAACCTGTCTACAGCTACATGGCAACAATGTATGAATATTAAAATCGACTGCACATAAACTGACTGTCAATATTACAATAATTATGTCAGGGTTGGAGCGTTAAACTATCAATTGTATCAATTAACCTCCACCTAATATCATTGGTAGTTACATATTTCTGTCAAGTAAGTAGTTGCTATTAATTTGCAATGCTCGAATTACGAAGACGTGCAACATCCAAGAAACGCGTATCTAATAATAATTTTAAGGAGTAGACGGTCTCCCAAAATCATAGATGTAAGAGCATGCCTTATAGATTTTTGCGTGTTACTTTTATTATCTATGGATGGGAAATATTCCTTGATTATGGATGCCTTGCCTCTTGGAAATGTCTTATTTCCCATTGGGAAAGTTATAACGTTAAGGAGTAAAAAACCTCCTTTCTGCCTCCGTTTAACCTTCCACGTTTAGCTAATTTTTACGGTAATAATGTCGTTGATTATAAACAAATCTATTATGTATTATTCTTAGCTTAAAACCTAGGTGGATTGAGATCTTTATTGTTATTGGCGAAATTTTAGTTAGAGGTCTATCCAGACTTAGAATCAGGTCAGAATGATTGTATGGATTACCTACGAGTATGTTGATATTATATGTCTTGCATAGGTTAACTTCCGTGCAACGAAAAAGATATTTAGTAGATATGTAACGGGGTATTTATCACAACATAAGTAGGTATTCTCTACTTATTATTGCAACGAGTGCTGAAAATTTTCGCGTGATCATGTCAATAAATTACTTTGATTGAAATGCATTCGTAGATTGATCGATTTGATCCCAAGATCAATAAATGTGACTTCAATTTTACAGAGTGCTTTTTACATTAATAAACTCAAGGGGATATTGAACTACTATTTCAATTGACCTTTTCATATTTTCAGTTGCCAGCCTGAACTTTTAATGTTCATTAATTTTGAAAATATTAAGACTACAAAATCGAAAACCTAGCAAGTGTATGATCACTTGCTAGGTTTTCGATTTTGTAGTCTTTTCAAACCATTTATGAATAGAAAGTTAAAATTTTTAGTTACGACCTGCTCATGAGATGGTCATACTATCGTTGTCGATTGGCCGTGCATTTCGTTACCGATCACTGGGGGTCATTGTGGACCCATTATCGGCGCACTAACAGCCACGGGTCGCACCAAGCACCACGCTGGCGAAGTGCGGATTGGTAGACTTCACACGCTAGTCAAAACATTTCGGAGAACTGTCAGGTATGCAGGTTCCCTAACGATGTTTTTATTCACTTGCCTACATTAAAAGGTACATAACTCCGAAAAGTCAGTGGTGCGTGCCGGGGCACGAACTCGGTCTCCACGATAGAAAAGCGGAAGCCCCACTATGCTATCACCGCTTTAGGACTTTTTTTTATGCAAAACTAAGTTTATGAAACTTTCACTTTGCAGCTACCACCAAAAATACAGACTGCAAGGCCACAAGGATCTATGCCGAAGCTTGGGGCTCGATTCCTCTAAACTGCAGACCTCACACTTAGCAGCTAGACTAAACGGATACCTAGTCGGCGTTGGCGGCAAGACCCAGTTCGAACAAGAAGTGGTCCGGTTGGGCCTAAGTGAGAAACAGGCGGAGTATGTGCGACGTGAATTGGAACGCAACGAAGGTGGTGGACTCGCATGCTGAAGGGTTCAGACATTGGTGTGCACTGATCGTTTAGAAATTGTCAACTCGAGGCTGCTCTTTCAAAAACAGCTTTAAAACACAAAGGTTTTTTTAAAAAATACTTGGGGTGCGTTTGTTTACCTGGGATAGTAAGCGAATTATTAAAAAAAAACTGACTGTGCTTTGAGTTTACTTTGATTACTTTTTGGCGCCGAAAATACTTAATTTTTTATTTTTTTGTTAATTTTGATGTACCAAGTGTCACTCTCACGACTCTGACGAATCTATTGACACCACTCACTTAAAAACACGACAAACCGTATAGGCTCTAGGGCGAATCAAAGAAATATACATACATACAATCGAAAAACGTTACCCTCCTTCTTTCGCAGTCTGATAAAAAGTAGATTGATTCATAATGGTGTAAAGGAAGGTCAAAAAAACAAAGAAACAGAGAGAGAGAAGATCGGGATTATGATTTCGAGTTTTGGTCAGGACTTCGTATATTGAACGAATGATTAAAGCATAAAGCATTCGTTCAATGCCAATGGCGCGATCATTATCCCTAAGCGTTCTGGTAATTACGTTTGATGTCCCAGACATCAAACGATCATCGTAAGTAAATGTATTGTTATTATTCAAAATATGTAATAGTAAACTAAATATTACTGATTGTTGAATTTTACACTTGTCCTGCTTCTGTAAAAGGAGCTTCCCTTACGTATTTTACTCGTTTTACCACATATTGTTCTTTAGGTATCCACGTATCTTACAGAGAAAAAACGAGAAAGATAATCGTAGGTAGAGTTGCATTTTGAATGTTGCTTGTCTGAAACTCTGAAGCAAAATATCAATAAATCTTCTATTCCATTGGCACGGCACAAAAAAAAGGCTTGTTAAGCTACTATGTTTAAATCTCATTAAATTAAGTTGACAATTTCTAAACTATTTTCAGATCTTTACATAAAACATTAGGATTGTTAAGAGAGGCGTTTTTTTAATGTTTAATAGGCTTTAATGATATAAAGCAATTATGAAACTACTTTATATTGTCATTTGTTGTGCGCACTTGCTTAGAGAACATGCTTAGAAAAAAAGATCTTGCTTTATATATATGTTGTGCCACGAAGGCAGTAAAGTTCCAATGAAATATTACAGCCATTTTGAGATGCCACTTTTGAAGTTTTTTAAACTGAAAAGTAGTCACTATTTATCTATGAACAGACATGATATCTTTAATTCATCAAATGTTATAACTGAAGCCTGAATTTGGACTAAAGTTTACCAAAAAAAAATATTTTATAGAAAGTTGTTTTTCCACAACTTTGTAGAAACTACGAAGTTTTTCTAAGGTTTCTTTGGACCTTTAAATCCAGCATTAGACTGTTAATTTATTGATGAAAGTAATGATGAAACTAATATCTATAAAGCAGATTATTATAAAGATATACTTACTGTTACTTATTATGAGATACAGGGACCTATTCCAAATTTAAAACAGACAACAATAGAAGGACAAATGTTTGCTATTAAAATCGCTCTAAATATTTGCTGTTAATTGCTGTACTGTTGATTGCACATTAAATGCTGTTTGTCTTTAGAGTGCGTTCCATGCGCTTGCTATAATCATTTAAGTAATAATGAATCTTTGGTTTATTATATGATATTACTTTTTTAGGGTTCAATTAACTGTTATCGTTAATAAAAAAATATTGTGTTTGTAACTGATTTCCATTGGAAGCAAATTGTCTATGGTATTAAAATTTTGATTGCATACTCAATGTAATAAAATGTATTAGAGAATCATTGCCTTGTCTCTACTGTATGATCGCATTTGTGGATCCTCCAATACATTAATTACTTGACATTGGCGTAGTACAATGTGCTGATTTAGCACAACGGATAGCCAAAAAAGTGAATACTGTACGGTATTATTAATCATGGCTCTGATGCAGATGAAACTAAAGTAAATCGTCAGATCTAAAAGTAGTGCTTTCCCATTCAGATAATTTCTTCTGAATAATAATAGCAATGTTTTAGACCTGTAAATCTTATCTTAGAGGTGCATAATTAAACTGGCAAGTTTTTTTTTTTTGGGTGGAATGTTTGTTTTTCATTAGAGCGATAGTTAATATATAAGTACCTAGTAAAACTGAAATAGATGTTGTAATAATATAATTTTTCGAACCATTCCAAAAAATTAAAATCTATCTCAAATATACTTATTTATTCAAACAAATCATACTTATTTAAATTGATAATGTAACGTATAACGCAAATTACATTTTCGCAGTATTAAGTTAGAAATGAAATTATTATATCACGCACTCAGATTTTGCTATTAACACGATAATTATTACTTGTAGACATAATTCCATAGATTTTATTTTAAAATAAATAACTATTTTTTTGTTAAATTTCGTTTTAATTTCACCATTGAGTTGTAGAAGAGCTTTTGACGTTACAACTTCTTATAATTCGATGGAGCCGGCTGCACGCACGAAAAAATATGACGTATGCAGCGTTACCTCGTTCTGAGGCGTTCCATTCAAGGCTTGAAGTGCAAGCGAGATGGCGGAACGAGCGACAAAGAGGCACAGTCGGCCTCCGCGTTTGACATCTGTCTCTCTTCTACTTGAGTGAGCGATGCGTCCGCGTGGACAGCTTCTATACAATAATACATTTACATGCTTTCGGCAAGGATGAAGTGCAGTGAAAAGTGAATGTGGTGTCAATTGTTTATAGTAACGATAATATCTATCAAACAAATAAAATTAAAATTTTCTTTTGAAAAATGCAACTATTCCATCAGTATTCTCTTACGACGTTGTCACGTTCAACTATCGTCAGTAAGCCGACTTTACAGACAACCAATTTTTATTTGTGACAGAGCTCGTCCCGGGAATTACCACGGCCATACTTATTTCTGCTTCTAAGCAGCATTGTTGCAATGCTGTGTTCCGGTCTGAACGGAGAAGATGCCGGTATAATTACAGGCACATCAGGACATAAGGACATCTAAGCCTCAGGTTGACGGACACGGCAACACTATGCAGGATGTGTTGCTCTATTATATATATTATATTGGCGATGATTTTCCACTTACCATCAGTTGAGCTATTTTGATTGTTGAGCAGTTGATTGGCCCATTTATTATGATCTAAAAAAAACTATTTTTAGTTTCAATCATTAGTTCTTTTAGTAAATTACTTACTATGCTGCTCCTTATTTTAAACGACGGCTACTTTTTTTCTTCGACATATCTTACTTTAACGAGTTTATTTTTGCTTCTAATATTAATATTGTTAAAGTCATTAGTTTAGTAACCTCGGGCAACTCGCTTTGATTCAGCAAGGTCGTTATTCCGGAATTTCAATCGTTAAAGTTTCATTTCACTCGCCTCATATAAAAAATCATAATGCACCAATATTTATTTGTGGCGCCATCTGTTGCTGTGTCTCCAAACCTCCAGCAACCCTAAGTGGTCAATTGCGATATAGTATTAAACATTCATATTGAAAAGCAATTTAGTTCTTGGGTATCATGTAAGAGGGCGCTAGTGGTCAGTTAAAGGAGTATTGTCGACCTTTTTTTTATATTAAGATAATGCCTTTTGTGGGAAACGGAGTAGTTATACGGGACTTGCACCCACAACTTTGCGCGTCCTCCGAAGTACTTATAATTGAGATTACGGGATTCACTTGTGTATTCACCGTACTCTCGCAAAGTTTTTGAACCTCCAACGTATGTCGGGTCCCATCTTCGTCGGCAGTCTGGTCGCACGCCGCCTTTTGAGGCCTGACATTTGCTAGGTGACAAACTGCGCATGCGCATGCGCAGTGGTAAGCCCTACACCTAGGAGGTCCCGGGTTTGGTCCCCGCCAAGAGCAATTTCGAATTTCATAATCTCTGGTGTGGTCTGGTATGGTGGCGTCGGCCGTGGCTAACGACGAAGACGTACCGGTAACCAATTGAGCATTCCAGTACAATGTCGCGAAGGTCAGGGGTTTGGTGTTTAAAACTGAAAACTGCCATACCCCTAGCAGGTTAGCTGGCTATAATCTTACACTGCATGGTGTCACTTACCATCAGTGAGAGTGCAATCAGGAGTTTATTTGCAGTTAAATAAAAAAATAAAAGCAGAATGGAGCGTTTGAACTCTTAATCCTTTTCTCCTATGGAAGTAAGAACATATTTATTCATGTTTAGTGTTACAAACAGTACATTTTATATAAAGAAAAATAATGTTTGTCTGTAACACCAGACAGAAAGGATATACAGCTCAGCATTTACCATGCTTTATAAACGGTTACTGATTTTCAGCCGAGGCCCGAGTGACGTTACTGCAAATGAAATAGAAGAATAAAATAAAGTGAATTCTTAACGAATCTCATCTAATTAAGGCCGCCAACTTAAATCAGATTGGTCTTGGCAACTGGCTACCCTCGAACTGGAGGAACCTAAAATACCCTGCTCTGAATAAATGAATAAAAAAATAAAGTGAAGCAGGTTATTTCCACAAAGTAATAGTAAGATATGACTATATAATTTATACTTCGTATTCTCTTTAATACTTACTTTTTGGTATTATTATTGAGAGTAAATTATCATATCAGAGCAATTGAAATATCAGTTTGCTTGCACTATAAAAAAAAACTTAGCGATATGTGCGAAATTGCACCGCTTAATTTCATATAGATCAATAGAATTACATTTCAACATAATTTTATAGAGAGTAAATCTGAAATGGATGTTGTAATAATATTTTTCAAACCATTCCATAAATTTAAATTCCTTGATAGGACTCTATAATGGATATATAATATGTACTTGGTAGCTAATGTACTTAACAGTTTGCAATTGCATACAACTTATTTAGCATTACAATCACGATATCTTTACTTGCATACAAAGGAAGGAGTACCTAATGCACACGCATAATGTATTATATTGTTTTGTTATATATAGGTACTTATCTAATAACTATTGAGTGATTGTTCACGTGTATTTCTGTTATTTGTTATCTGGTTTATCTTTAAAATCAAACATATATACTATATAGCAACTTATGTAAATAGGTATTCCAAGAGCGCGCCACTTCACACAGTCTTCCGCCTTTCTTATCCAGCCGCTTCCAGCCATCTTTTTAAGGTCATCTGTCCAGCAGGCTGGAGATCGTCCCACACTGCGCTTACTGATTCGCGGTCTCCACTCCAGGACACGTCTGCCCCAACGGCCATCGGTCCTACGACAGACATGACCCGCCCACTGCCACTTCAACCTGCTTATCCTTTGAGCTGTCGGTGACCTTGGTTCTTCTACGGATTTGGTCGTTGCGAATTCTATCCCGAAGAGAGACTCCCAATATAGTTCGCTCCATAGCGCGTTGCGCAACTGTAAATTTGTGGATCAGGTCGATTGTCTGTGTCCACGTCTCCGCTCCATATGTCATTACAGGCAGGACACACTCGTTGAGAATTTCCTCTTTAGGCAATGGGGTATCGGCGAATTGAAGACTGGAGAGAGAGACGCAGTTTACCAAAAGCTGTCAGCTTCCTTGTCGAAGTTCTTTCTACCACGTTTTAGTTATAGTTTAAGTTATAATTTGACCTAGATTGTTATATTCTTGGACAACTTCGATGCTGACATTATCGAAGGTAACTGACTTTGGGATGACGTATTCATAAAACATCATCATCTTTTACAGTTACAGTTATATTTATTTGCTTAGAACGCACATGTAGTGAAGAATACCCTAGGCCTTCCCTGTAGTGGACCGGTAACGGGTTGATATGATGATAAAATAATAGCTAACGGTTTGTTAATTTGAATGATTCGATTTGAAGAAATTGAAGAAGGAACGTCCACGAAGGGCCAGCGTGGTGGAGTACGGCCTAAGGCCCTTCGCATTGTAGGAGAACATCCGTACCCTGTAGTTGGCCGGTAATGGGTTGATATGATGATGAAGAATGAAGGAACTAACAATGCATTTATAGGCATAAATTTTGACACGGCTTTGTCGGCTGTAGGTTCTATATCATTTACTGTAACCCTATTTCCCCACTAATGTTTGAAATGCGTGGAAAGGACATAGAAATAATAGAATCACACTTTAGCTTTATCCCATAGGACCTTCTCTGGTATGAATCGTAGGTAAATTCACGCTTCCTTTCTAGGGTATATCATGCCCTTGCCCAGGTTGATGAACAAAAGGTGGCAGTTTGTACGACGGGATCCTACTTCCTAGCATGCCCTGCGAAATATATCTCTATGTACAAGCCATCATCTCTTAGACGTCTATATGGATTTTTATGGGACTTTTACTAATAGATAGTATCATAGGATACTTTTTATTTTCAAAAAACTAAGGATTAGTTTTTTTAAAAAGGTTTAAAATGGTATGAAAGTTCCATATATTTTAAGTTATAGCAGTAAATATATAGTTAAAAATAAAATAGTACCTTAAAAGCGATTTTTTTCATCACCCTCAAGGGTGTACAATAAGGAATAAAAGTTTGTATGAGTAAGTAAAACCTAATATAAATTGAATGCAGGTGAAGTCTCAGACAACCGCTTGTTCTCGATATAAACAAATTAATTTAATTTCCGTTTGTAAACACGAGAACGCGAGAATGTAAGCGGTGGACTATCTTTTTGATCCGGCAATGGTGCATCAATCATTAATTTATTAACCTTTTATTGGAGTGCTTTTTGCCTAGCCCCAAAGAAGGTATTTCGTTACTATTAGTCATTAGAATACAAATATACTTCTGCAGCCTTAGTACAAGATTTGGTTTCTGTAGCGCTCGCAATCGAGGATTGGTTTGGTCAAACTCTGTACCTTCAAAATAAAATGGGTCATAATTATATTACCCGCTAATCCTGTACTTCCGATTTTTATTAATATTTAGGCGTTTTGCTTAAGAATTGCAGGCAAATCTAGGTTTTAATAAAATATGAAGAAAACCCTATAGAAGAAGTATTTCGATACTCGAAAACGAGTCCAGCATTGCGTGCGTTTGTGTACTAAGGCCACTGAGATCATTTACATAGCAACATAATAAAAATCTTTATTTGGAACACTTACACGATATGTTAATTAATTACTTAGGTATAGCGGAATAACAAAATAAAATGTGCGCCGAACGAATATAGATGTCACGAAAATGTTCCTTAAGGCGAATTATGATTGGTGATATTAATGTTAAACACGACTCTAGTGATTAATGAAACCCGTTAGAATAAATTCATTATTATCATAAATGGACGTCCAATGCTGGACATAGGTATTTTTAGGGAGTTCCAAATACTACGATCCGTGCTGATTGGGTCCAGCTGCCAGCGGCTTCCTGCGACACGTTTGATATCATCCATCCACTTCGTTGAGGCACTACCAACACTGCGTTTACCAGTAAAACGTCGTCATTTCGTCACCTTGAGACCCCAACGACCATCAGTTCTCCGAGCTCTGTACCCCACCCACTTACGCTTCGCGACTCTTTGAGCTATGTCGGTAACTCTGGTTTTCTATGGATCTTTTCATTCCTGATTTAAGATCATGTAGCCTGACTCTGAGCATATCTCATTCCATCGCTCACTGAGTCCTGTTAAGAGACCCATAGTAATCGATCGTGTTTTGGAGCCTTGAGTAATCACTGTTCAGACACTACCTCTCCATCGCCGGCTGAATGAATCTTCCTGACGAGACCCACGGTCATCACTGGCAACACGCACTGACTATGGGTCTTCGAATAATAACATGAGTAATAAATGAGTTTGTATTAATTTTGTCGTTTACTTTTTCTTGTAGTTTATAGTATAATTGTAGGTAAAATTGTATAAAAAATTGTAAAGACATCGAGGACAAGAAATTGTGTACATTCATGATGATTCGCCTTAACATCACGTGTAAAAATACACGTGGAACAACACATATCTGCATACCATAATAAAGAATAGAGATACCGACAGATGAAATATCTTTAAGTAAATATCACAGTCCACAAAAAAAATACTAAGTAGGTAGAACAAAGGTTTGCACGTTCTCAAAGATAGACCTACATTATGTTTGATAAGTGAAGAGACAGTCTAAGATGGTAACGGCTAACCTGTTTAAGGCAGTTATATTAAACTCATACCCCTAATGGTGTTTGTCGGTAGGGCTGTAACTAGCCTCGGCCGAAGCCTCGCACCAGGCCAGACCAGAGAAAATTCTGAAATTATCTTAACATCGTGAGGAAACCTACACTCCATAATGTTCTCAAAGGCGTGTGGAGTCTATCAATCCGCACTGGATCAGCTTGGTAAACTACGGCCTAAACCCTTCTTATTGTGGGAGGAGACCCAGGCTATGTAGTAGGCCAGTAATGAATTGATATTATGATGATGATGTTGTTAAGCTGTATGCCCCATTAGGACTTTGACCCCTGGTCTAAACGGCAGCAAATTTATCAAAGTCCTGTCAGCAGAGTTTGTTGGTCTGGGATGCCGAGTGCTGATATACTGAACTTGCACCGGATGATATTTATAAGTTAACAAGATAATTCGCCTCGCCCACTTTACAGCGATCAATTGTCGTTCAAACATGCTTTAATATGCCCCTTATAACCGCTAGCATAGAGGTTATATTTTTCCAATTAAGATTTGATTTGTTGATCGCATTGCGTCATGCGAGGCAAGGTCATTTCGCGAGTTCGTAGCTTCATCTTTGGATTTTTGTATTTTGAAAACAAAAATAGAAGATAAACGGAATGCAAACACAATTAAGGAAAGAGTGGAAAAGAAAAATAAAACGAATGAGGTTAGATAACGCTTTATGTTATATTTACCCTTTTCTTTCTCTTCTATAATCGGATCTTTAGTTTTCATCAAATTACACAAAGCGGTTTTATATAGGTTCATAGAAATCCTTTTTTTTTATAGTAATAATGGATGGACCAAGCAGATGAATAAATGAATGAATGAATGAAATACAAAGTGTATTTTATTCATTGTACACCAATTAAAAAAACAAGCATAAAAAAAAAAAAGAAGAAAAGGTACAATAGGCAGATGGCCCACCTGATGGTAAGTGAAAAACCATCGCCTATAAACAGCGGAACATTTCACAGGAAATGCAAGGATGTATCTTTTATGCAAGTTTAGTACGCCTCGTATTCAGGAAGGTAGTGTTGTTTGAGCAAGTTTAGTACGTCTCGTATACAGGTCGCTAGTGTCTTATATTTAAGTTTAGTACGTCTTGTATACAGGTCGCTAGTGTCTTGTATTTAAGTTTAGTACGTCTTTTATACAGGTCGCAAGTAACGTTTATGCAAGTTTAGTACGACTCGTATAGAGGTCACAAGTGTCTTTCATGCATATATAGTACGTCTTTTATACAGTTCAAAAGTGCCTTTAATGCCTGTTAAGTAGGTCTTAATACAAGTCGCAAGTGTCTTTTATTTAAGTTTAGTACGCCTTGTATACAGGTTGCAAGTGTCTTTTATGCATTTTAAGTACATCTCGAGTACAGGTCGCAAGTGTCGATTATACACGTCTATAGTACAGATAACGAGTGTCTTTTATGCAAGTTTATTAGGTCTCGTACACAGGTCGCAAGTATCTTTTATTTAAGTTTAGTACATATATACAAGATGTACTAAACTTAAATAAAAGATACTGAAATAGGAAACAAATGTTTTTTATTTAAGTTCAATTTGTCCTGTATACAAGTCGAAAGTGACTTTTATATATTATGTCTTGTACGTCTTGTTTACAGGTTGCAAGTGACTTTTATTCATGTTAAGTACGTCTTGTATACAAATTATTAAATATAATTTAATATGCGTTTTAATTGTAATAATCGTTAATCGTCGCTTTCGTAATATACCATAGGGATATTACGAAAACCGTTTCTCATTATAATAATACAATAACACTATGAAGAGCGAAAGGCGCGTTAAAAGTCCAACATTTGATTGAACGGATGGAGAGTTCCAACCGCTTTGGCGGATCTCAAAGCCTATTGCGCTATAGGTGATCGAGAAACTTGCCGGGGAGTTTGAGCCTCGGGCAAGTGACGACCTGCCCGTCCATCTTAGGTTAAGTAGAAGTCTACTTTTCGGAGAATATTCGATATTAATTTAAAAATTATACTGATCATCATCATCATATATACCCATTATTGGCACGGGTCTTTTTCCACAATGAGAAGAGGTTAAGGCCACCATGTTGGCTCAGTGCGGATTGGTGGACTCCACGCACTTTTGAGAACATCACGGAGAGCTCTCAGGCATGCAGGTTTCCTCACGATGTTTCCCTTAACCCATTGATATTTTTAATTTAATATTTTTACAGGGTGATTCCTTTTAAAATACACTGAAGCACCCTTCAACGGTATTTCATTATTCCGCTACACGCTGTATACCTACTATTACTAAAGAATAATGTTATTGATATTAAATTGGTATCACACTCAGGGACATGCAAGGGTATTATACATCAAGGGCTAACCTATAAAGAAAAAAAGTCTTACATAAGTTAGTAAATCTCCGATTTAAAAGCTATTATATACGTGTATCTGCCAACGGACACTTATCGTTTACACCCTGTACCTATATGTTTCGCCAGCCTGGAGCAAGATGAATAGTGTTCCAAAAATAAAAACGGAAAATTTACGAGATATTTAGAATTTATGATTAATACTCTTGAGACAAATAGAAATTGTTTGTTTTCGAATTCTTGGCTTCGTTGTGAATGAAGCATAAAATGCTTGCAATGTTTGAATACCTATTGGCAATATTGTATTAAATGCTAAACTATACATGCTAAGACTCAGAATTAAGAATATACAGAAGCCTCACTCGGCAATTATAGCATACAATGCAAGTTGTCCAAAAACAGTGAAAACGCCACCACATCGGCGGAATGTTTATGGTAAACGTATAGAACATTAGCGGTAAAATAATTACTGTTAACTGCTAAATGAAATAATCAACATACGCATACTGTATGTGAAATAAGTGTTATATGAAAATATAGTAGTTCTCGTATTCAGTCTGCAAGCGTCTTTATTTTAGCTAAGTACGTCTCATATACAGGTGGCAAGTGTCTTCAATTTAAGTATAGAACATCTCGTATACAAGAAACAAGATTTTCTTGATGTGATTGCAAGACGCACATAACTTAGAAAAGTTCTGGGATTCGAACTCCGTCGCTTATACCACCGCTTTTACGACGCTTTTTATAGTGTTTTAAGTTAGACAGAGAAGACAGAAATGTTATGTTGTTTCATGGTGGACTTATTACGCTTAAATAATTTAAAAGTATAATATAGGAAACCAAGTTTTCCAGGCAATAAAATAGGAAAAGCAACTAAAAGTATCTTATGGAAAAATTTGTAGTACGACAAAGCTTACAAACTGTTTGTGACTAAAGCCATACTCATGGTATATCAAAATCCAATTATTTTAACGCACACAGTTCCTAGGTACGTGATGTGAAAAGTTTCAATCAGTGTAGATGTGAACGAAGTATAATCCTGAAAGAATTATACTCCTTAACTAAATAAAACTTTTGTGTCCGAGCTACGATTATATTGTCACAAACGAAATGATATAATCAACATACGCATAGTGTATGTGAAAATGTTCAATTGTTAATGTGGAAAACATTCATATTTGAATGAACGTATAGTTATATTGTGTGTATGCATACTTATTAGCATTATAAAAAGCATTGAGGTAACTTTCTCACGGTGCGAGAAGACCGTGCGATAACAGCATGTGACCGGTACGTTACCTATGAAGGTATTAGTTAGTTAATAGTTTTGTGGATAGCCCCCTACCTAAGCCTAATAAAGTAAGGAAAATCTCTTAGTACATAATAAGTATAAGCGTAGTTTTAATTGTTGTGTTATTAGATTTATTTGAATTATTCTTTTGGGCTGTTAAATTTGTACTACTAAAGCCCGTTTTCACTAAACCTAGGCGTCTAAATCGAATGCCTAATGATATAGGCGATGATTATAGAAATTGGTTTGCTGTTATTCAAGCCTAGGAATCTCCTTAGATTAGGCGTTACTTATTTAGGCTGGAGAAAAACTGGCATTTTATTCACGCAAGGCGGGACCGTGTATACTTGCCTCAAAAGTTTTAAAACTTCGCTTGCCAAAACTACATATTTATTATTTTTGAGCTATCAATTTTCATATAATCTTAATATATATAAATCTCTTGTCACGATGTTTGTCCGCGATGGACTCCTAAACTACTTAACCGATTTTAAATTAAATTGGCACACCGTGAGCAGTCTGTTCCAACTTAAGAGATAGGATAGTTTAGATTTTTAATTATAGTCGCAATTTTATTTTATTGCAAATAATTTTTCTATAATTAATTGACAGTCACATGTTATATATATATGTATATTATACTACTATACTAATTTAAGGCTTAGCGATACTGAATGCTTTAAAAATACAAAATCAAACGCAGACGAAGTCGCGGGCAACAGCTAGTATTTTATAGAAACACAAAATGGTATGAGATCAGATATTTTTTGTCAACATAGTTGCAATAATAGACCCATGCTCATCTTCTCGCTGTCTCTGCAAACAAATGTGGCTTATGGCTACATCCTCCCACTTCTGCAAACCTGGGCACGATGTTAGAACTCATGACTATTTCTGTGATGATTAGTATAAGGCTTGGCGCCTCTATAATTCAGCTTCATCGATGCCACAGCACCAATACGGTCCAATCCGGCTGTCTACGCCGTAATCCCTTCTCATTGTGGGAGGAAACCCTTGCCCTGTAGTGGCCGGTAATAGGTTGATATGATGGTGACAGCGTTGACGGTCACCCATGGACTCCACTGTTCCAGAAACACTGATCATTGCTCCAGCCAAAGCACCCTCAGCAACGTCATCCCTTGATCTCGTGCTACTACTCACGTGCCAGCTGTATCAGAACCTGTTGTTTCGGAGCTAAGAGATGGCAAAAGAATGAGGCTGGGTAAGTTGCTTGTTTGGGATGCTAAGTGTGTGGATACTCTATCTGCACCACACATTCAGGCGACCTCATCAATGGTGGGCGCGGCTGCTACCTGCTGCTGACTGCGGTATAAGACCCTGGGGCCATGGGGACCGGGGACTCCAGTCCCCCAGGCCTCTTTATAAAGAATTGTCAAAAAGCGTCAACGGGTCTACCAGTGATCCTAGAGCTGGCAGTTACCTTGGCCAAAGAATTAGTTTAGTCATTAACTATGCCTGGCTGCGATGGTTTTGAAGACGTAAGAGATTTTATTTTAGTTATTATTGTTATTGAGTTTTAGTTAGGAGTTAGAAATGTGGAGAACTAATATTTTTTTATTGATGACAAAACTTTAAGAAGCTAGAATAAAATTGACTTGTGTACGTGTAGCCTACACTTCAAAGAAGATCCAGAGAATATCAACTTCTACATCCTAGGTCCTTACTCCATAGTTATTGAGAAAGCCGGTGCTGACAAATAGCCAGTGTACTTTCCAGTCGTCTAATGAAGCAATTTATAAAGCAGTAATATGTTACGATGGATTTACCTTAATAGGCAAATATATCAAAGAATTCCCCTTTACATTAATTTGAAAAAAAAAATAGATTACCTAGTATTCATTTAAAGCTAAATAGGTAACAAATTCTAATCTTATAAAACGAATGATTATTATATTCATAAAAAAAAAAATATTCATCAGCTATCTAAGTACCCATAACACAAGCTACGCTTACTTTTGGGCTAGATGGCGATGTGTGTATTGTCGTAGTATATTAAAAAAAAAAAAACATCTGTGTCCATTTCAAACAAGAATATGTCAAGAAATTTCGAAATTATACAATAATCATTACGTCATCATCTCTTACGTTAGATAAAAGATTTTACAAAGTTTTATTATATTTTTAGTACGCAAATAGGTGTCTATGCACACTTGCGTGATTTATATCCATGTCTCGAACTCAAATTGAATCGTCTGATTGCTGAATAAAAATAACTCGTCATAACAGAACCCCTCAGTGATAAGCGAAATGGACAATCAATTATAATTCAGTCTGATTGACTGGTGATCTCATCGGCGCCAATCGTTCGAGATAAAAGCTGACTGTACCTACGTAGTACCATACCGAAGCATTGCTCAAGATTTGAGTCCCTTATTTGTCTATATTTTCTATAATCTTTATCTATATATTTCTTGTGTCAGTGTGCGTGTGTATGTCACTGAACTCCTCCTTAACGACTGGACCGATTTGAATGATTTTTTTGCATGCGTTTGGGTGGCACTCTGGATGGCTTAGATTCACAAATCAGCCCGACAGATGGCGCTGGGGTCCGCTAGTAATATTATAAAAACAAAAATTTGTTAAATTCTTCATTTGTATGTAATTTAAGTTACTACACTTTAGGTCTTTTTATTAATGAACCAACGAAAAATATTTTTTTCTAGGGAAATAATAATTACAAACTAAAATTAATATTTACAATAAATATAAGCCGTCTAACTGTTCACATTTGGTCATGGTAACCAAAATGCTGGCGCTATTGCCCGTTTGAACTGCTAGGCTTAGCCGTTGGGCTACATAAGCGCCAGCTCTTGGGTTACCAGACGTTCACGTAAGGACCAATTTTTGGGACACGAAGTTAAAAAAATGTTTCGTGTCCGAAGACGATGGGCCCAGAGTCTCAAACGCAAGCTCCGCAAAAACGTAGTCATTACAAATAACGGAGTATTTACGGTGCTTAAGCATTTGAGTACTTTTGGTACTTATTCTATATATTTTTTTGAATCTATTGTATTTAAGTACTTTTAATAGTTATAAGTGATGAACCATCTATTAAATTTGACGACGTTATGTGGAAAACCATCGCCTATACAATCACAGGAAAACTTCCCAGGACATTCAAGAAGAACGTGTTACAAAAAGCCCTGTGTCCATCAACGTAAATACTATTTTTTTTTAAATATTAGTCTTTAGGTAACAAATCACACAAGACTTGAATAAGTTGTTTCTAGTAATCCCATCAATTCTTAAAATTCGCTTTGAGTTGTCTTTTCATAGCCTTATAACACAGGTTTTAAGGGAAGAAAACGGTAAAATGATTGCAAAATAAAGGGAAACGGAAAGTGATTTTTTCTTTTGGATTTTCGGATGAACTCAAATCTTAGACTTACGATGCGAAAGCTAGATAAGTATATTAAGGATATGAGTCTCTGAGATCCATGATTCTTTTTTGTGTGCATTTTGGTCATTGGTTTGAGGTTAGCATGCTCTTAATGCAGATTTACAACTCTGATCTCTATTATACCTACTATAGTATTTTTATATATAGTATATTTATTTTTTATTCCACTACAAGTTAGCCCTTGACTGCAAACTCACCTGGTGGTAAGTGATGATGCAGCCTAAGATGGCAGCGGGCTAACCTGTTGCGGAGTATGATAGTCATACCCCTCTAATCGGTTTCTACGCGACATCGCACCAGAACACTAATTGGTCGCTCAGCGGCACGTCTTTGTCGGTAAGGTGGTAGCTAGCCACGGCCAAAGTCTCTGACCAGACCAGACCAGAGAAAATTCAGAAATTATAAATTCCAAATTGCCCCTTTCGGGAATCGAACCCGGACCTACCTTAATTAAAAGAGTTCAGTTATTGGCACTAAGAGAGGTAGGTACCTGTAAGTATACATAACTAGCTTCTTAAAGTCTTCAAACTAATTTACCATATTAACTACGAGTACCTACACATCATACTGGTGAATCACAGAAGCGTTTACGTAATAATTGTTTACCGTCTAAATTGCTAGCTGTATGCTAAATTTTACACAATTACATCTAAGTATTTCTCTCAAGATCAAGGTGAAGATCAGATGGAAGTTTTCACTATGCTTAGTTATAAAGTAAACGATGAGCAGATATAGTGAGAGAAGCTAATAATAAAAAAAATTATGAGTATTTATTGATGAGTATTATAAGAAGTGGTTAGGAGCTCAACTTCACTCTCGGGGGGCCGAGTTCGAATCCCAGCACGCACCTCTCGCTTTTCTAAGTTATGTGTGTTTTAAGTAATTAAAATAAGTATTACTTGCTTCACCGGTGAAGGAAAACATCATCAGGAAACCTGCATACCTGAGAGTTCTAGATCACGTTCTCAAAGGTGTATGGAGTCCACCAATCCGCACTGGGCAAGCGTGGTGGACTAGGGCTTTAACGCCTTCTCATTGTGGAAGGAGACCCGCACACTGTAGTTGGCTGGTAATGGATATTAAGATAAAAAGCGTTGATAATGAGCGGTGATAGACTAGCCTTTAGAGTCGAGATCGATCCCCGACAGGCAGCTTACTTTTCGGAGTGAAATTAAATAACACTTATATAACGGTGAAGGAAAATATCGTTAGGAAACCTGCATGCCTGAGAGTTCTCCATAATGTTCTCAAGTTTTAGGTATAGTAGAGTTTTTTGTGACAGAGCTCCTCCTGGGAAGTACTTCCGCCGTGCTTATTTCTACATAATATAATTGAGTCAAAGTTTACAAAAATATTTCTAGATCTTAAATATGATATCGTAAATATTGATTGAAACAAATATTTACAACCTAAATTATTTACAGCTTTAAACTCTGCTTGCGGCTCAGGTTCGCCTGGTCCCTGGTGTCACGTCGACCGGCTACGATCTATTGTGACGCCGCTGTCTAGATCTCCCAGCAAGAATTGGTCGCCGCCAGGAATAGCAGCACTTTCCTTGCTGGAAGAAGTTTAGCATCCTCTGGTTGTATTATATACTTCCCCAAAAGAGTGCTGCGTTTATGTTTTGGAACACCAATAGCTTGTTCACAATACATAGTAAAGGAAGATTACAAATATTTTGTTTCTAATCAGTGTGACAAGCCACAACATTTACTACAACATGACCGATATTAACGCTACAAACTAAAATAAAAAAACAAAAAGTTAAACAATAGTAATATTACAATAAGAAAAACTAAGAAATAACAAAAGAAAACTAAAAATTACAATCCAAAAGTGCACGATGAACTTAACAGAATTACAGTATAGTATATTTTTAGTCCGTTTATTTATAAAAATATGACTATAATATTAAATTTAAATAAATAGCCGCCCACAGTGATAACCTATTCATGTTCCATTACACTTTCTGACAGTTTGACGTCTATATCCACGGAAATGACGACTCTTCCGCAGCCGTCCATTACACAATGTATGTAGGTAATGTAGAAAACGTTTATATTCACTAAAATATTTATAATCGTAGTTCGTAGGCAATATGTGTTACATTCGTTTTAAATGGATTTTAATGCCTCAAGACAAAGAAAATTAATTGTAAATAGATAACTCACTCATTGTCAAGGTTTCGTGCTTGACCGCGATCTCTCCTAATGATACACGTAAGTGAGGATCTGAGGAAGTGTAATATAAAGCGCGATAAACCACCTCACTTCGGTAAGCTGAGTACTTACTGAGTAACGAATCCAATAAATTCAAAAAATAACCAAATTCATAAGCACTTTTGAAACGTCAAATCAGTCTGTCTGCAGTGACTCTATCTCCTGGTCGGAAGGCGGATTCTACCGAGAAGAGGCAAAAAGAAACTCAGCACATTGCTCTTTTCAACATCATTTTACAGTTCTTCAATCTTAATAATTATTCTATCTTGTGAGAGATAAGACCGGAGCGGCCTGCTTCCAAGCAGCTTGTCGTTAAGAAATTAATCAATCGTGTTGTAACCACGATTTATGAAATGTGTTTTAATACATTGTTTAAACTTAGGTAAAGTTAGATCTAATATTACCTTGGTTATCTATACTTATAATAAAACTGTAACTGGAAGATTTCTCTACCTGTAATTTCCCTCCTGGAAATGGGATGAAAGTTTTTATCAAGTTAAGTTCATAGCTCCGTTAAATTTGAACCGATTGCAAAAATTTTTTTTTTATTTGAAAGTGTCATTAAAGTGTCTATCAGGCATGTTTTGTCGTATTTTAATGAAGATTTGATAAATGTTGTAAGAGATAAAGGACATAACTCTTCACAAATAACAGCAAGTCGCAAGGCATATGGGACGATCGAATGCGTGCGTCCTACTAATATTAAAATTGCGAAAGTTTGTGAGGACGGATGTATGGATGGATGTATGTATGTATGTATGTATCAACTTAAATAAGTACAACTTACTAACTCAGTATACATCGTACAACAATAGTAGGTACCAAGCTATACACGATGATTATTATGTTAGCATCAGATCTATTCTAGCTTCTCGATTGAATCATACGCGGACTAAGTTGCGATGGTCCGTTACTCATGTTATAAAAGCATATACCCATATCCCAACTAGGAATCTACGCAATATCGTTGTAACTCTTATGAAGGCTACTAATATTTTTATTAGCTTAAGCCAGCGAACGGTTTTTTTTCTTTCGCTAGCTTAGGCGAGGTAATCGCATAATTTTGAACATTTGCATGAAGCGATGCAAAAGTCTCTTAAGAAAACGAGTGGAAAACCAAACAGTGAAATTAGAATGAATTTTTATTTAATAATTTATCATTCATTCTATTAATAAAGACGCAAAAATGTTGTTAACAATCTTCCTCAAACATGCGTACCTAAATCGATCAGAAACAGTTTGAAATTAGATTAAAACTGATACTTACTGTCTACTTTCTTATATAAATGTCATTTATATAAACCAATCATCACTTAATAAGACGATATAGTACATCATATTAGAAAGCATAAGCAAATAATTTCTTGTCGGAAGTACTAAAACTATAAGAAAAATAAACTAGACGTAAAAAGCTGGTACATGGTCAAAAGATCAAACATATAAGCGTAATGAATAATAATGCTAGGTTTAATACTACGCCAAGGTTTTTTCTTTTTATATTATGTTTATAAACATACGATGTAATTCTTTAATTTTACCCGTTAACATCAAACGATGACGCACGTACCTCCTCATCTTCATAAGTACAAAAATAAAACAATCTACCCCATTTTTTTGTACGAGTACTTTCAGATTCCTTTTTTGAGAAGAAGTCAACAAAACGACGCTTTAAATTAACGGATTAAAATGCTAAGCGGTCAGTAATGTTTACCTATATTTTTTTTTGGCTTTTTTCATAAGGTCCAAAATTACAAAATTTGGCTACTTTCTTTTTTATTTTTCTACGTCAAGATTCAGCAAAATGCGTATAAGAAATGTAAAACTTCCAAGCACTGCTGTCGAACGTTGCTTTTTTTTATTTATTGTATGGAAAAAAGACGCCTCTGGTAGGAGGACGCAGGTCGCTCGGCACCATACGTGTTCCCGACACGTCATACATGCCCTGAAAAGTTTTGCTATGTTTTCCGCTTACCATCAGGTTGGGCCATCTGCTTGGTATGTCAATTAATACTATAATATAAAAAACGACGCTTCCCATAGCAGTTTGTGAATTCAATTCATTCACGTAAGTTTTTAACAATTTCATTGGTTAGAAGCACTGTGAGACATCTTTGTTAATACAGGTGTTCGTGCAGTTAAAGATAGGTATATAAAATAAATAAATTAGTCACCTAGGAATTAATTACGTCCATGTCAAATGTGTCAATGCTATGATGTATAAACTAGAAGCGTGCGTCCTTGAGTCGGTGTTACAACTTACAACATAGGTACTAACTAGCGCTTGACCACGACTCCGTCGGCGTAGAATTTCTGTGACCTTCGAAAACAAATATCCTCAAATATCACACCGGCGTTGATATACATCTGTGATTTTATGACTACTAAATGTCATATGAATTTAAAATCTCAATAGTAGATTCTGAGAGTAGAGTGCACAGATAAACAAACGTAACGGACTATCTTTGTTTTAAAATATGTTGAAACACGATATCAAATGTATCCAACCCTTCTAAAACCTACTTAGTGCTTACCACCAGTGGCGTGCACAGGATTTTTGACCAGAGTATGCATAAAGCAGGCATATGGAAAAAATCCCCTCAAATACGTGTTATATAAAATAATTTGGGTATGCAGTGCTTTGGTGCATTTATGAAGTGCACGCCACTGCTTACCACCTTGATATTACTATACGAGTATCGATCGGGGAAATGTTTAATGGCAATTAAAAGTTCCGTGTACTGTAATTTTAAGGCTTGGCGCAAACAGGCCACCGACCAAAGCCACTGGTGGCCAGCGGCAGCGTCTAACGGTTCTGTGTGCATACGGTTGCGGCCACTCGCTACAGCAGTGGCGGCCCCGCGCTACTCCGCGACACAACACTTGTGGTCGCTACAGTCCACGCAAGACGCCAATACTCGCCACTGCCACATCAGTTAACTGTAGGGTCAGTTAAGATCGGATTTACGCAATATAGGCGGCGACGGCGTTGTCTACGTCGTCTGCATATAAATTATAGTGCCAGCAAACTGTCCATATCGGAGCAATCGTAACACTGCGCAGCAAGAGCGGGTTATACAATATGGCGGCTTCCGAACACCGGTGGCTGTCGCTCGCTTCTTACACAGTTACATATGAGAGGGTAGAGCGCGACAGCCACCGGTGGCTGAGCCTAAACCTACCTACTTAAAATGCCCCAGGATAGAAGCAGGCGTTACTTTTCTAGACTGAAAAGAGTACTCTGTGACCGATACCTAAGCATTGCTCTTCGAGAACGCATAGCGCGGTGCTATGTGTTCTCTGTACTCCTAAATGGCGTAGAAGCTTGGACTCTAACAGAGATCCTGCAGATATGTGGGTGTACAGACGTATGTTAAGAATATCTTGGACAGATCGTGTACGGAATAGCACAATTAAAATAAGAAAGTTAGAATATTTTGGTTATGTGATGCGGAACACAAAAAAATATGAACTTCTTCAGCTTATCATACAAAGTAAAGTGGCAGGCAGAAGAAGGCTTGGCCGGAGAAGAATATCATGGCCGAAAAATCTACGACAATGGTTTGGAAAGAGCACCAAATCATTATTTAGAGCAGCGGTGTCCAAAGTAGAGATAGCCCTAACGATTGCCAACCTTCGTAAGGAGACGGCACCGTAAGAAGAAAACGTTACTTTGCGGAATTCTATGATATAAAAAAAAAAAATTGAATTTTAATTTTCATAATATTTAAGTTATTCTTCGATCAGAAACTCCGGTTGCGAATAAATAACTTATTTGACGAGTCAAATGAGCAACTCGCCTGAACAAGATTCCGATATTAGCACCTGAAACTATACCGAGGATCTCGCTGTTGCACCTACACATTAGATTGGGAAGAAGAGACCACGTTTGTAGCCTTGGGACTCCAAACCGGTATCAGGTCTATGGATAATACCAATAGACCACACTCTTAAATCATGAAGGCTGGGTTCAAAAGGCAGCCACAACTGGAGTGGAAATGCAACAGAACCAGTAACGATAGACAATTTACGGTAAATCCAGAGAAAGGACTAAACAGAAAACCAGCGCAGGATACGAAGTCGGTGGGACTAATACATTTCTACGGACGTCATTTCATTATAGGTGGCACCGAAAACCTGCAGAGCATGCATGGAGGCAGTCAAACCCCAACGCATGCACGGGATAACTGATGCTGGAGCATATATAATCAGTCCAGAGTGAACAGTCAAATTTCAAGGTCGCGTCCCGTTTGGTACCTACACTTCGATACATGAGAAAAATCTCGGAATAATCTCTAATTAGCTTCAAATTATTTTTTATAAAGACCTACATTAGACCGGAATTATTTAATCTGTATCCGACAAATTGTTATAAAACGTTAAATTAAAGGATATAAACCGTTTAGACGTGCTATAAACATAATAGTGAAATCGATATTTCACTGATAAAATGCATAATTACATCGTTTCTATATTGTTCTGTGAGTTACGTGTTCATTGTTCTCGAAGGTTCTATTGTGGATCTATTATGTGATTTATTAACTTCCTTTCACTGGACACTGAGTAGGTAGTGAAAGCAAAAAAGGGTTACTGGCCGACAACGTGACTCGTCATTTTTAACGATACAATCAATAGTAAGTAAGTCATTCTTGCTGTCACGAACCTTAACACGTGGTAGTTTATTAACTGTAGTATCTCGGTAGCAAGTACCATAGTATATTTATAACCGTATTAAAAAATAGGAGGTTCTATTATTTTATGTTAATGCAGCAATATGTACTTGTTATTTTTATGTTATAAAGGTTATTAAATAAAACGTTTGTTATGAAATCTTAAAGTAGGACGTGATATTAGGTAAGTAACATGTCTTCTGTGGTATTCACGGTATACCTATATCAAAAAATATATGAGGATTACAGTAATATTCATATAAATTTGTTATCCCGAGCAAACTATGGAATTCAATAACTGCTTCTTATCCTGGCAGCACTGCACTACTAGAATAGGCAGGAGATAAAAATGTTATCCACTGAAAAGGTACAAAAATTTACTTGTCCACCTAACAAAGCACAGCAACAGGGAAGGGGAGTTTTCCCCGTTTGATATATTACTTCCAGCCGGTGCGCGGCGGCCATGTTCGGAGAGTGGACAAAACTGTAAAGGCATTTAAACATTCTGTCCTATCAATTGTAGAAGTGCTGAGTTGAACAGGTTCCTAGCTAAGCTACACCAGAAGTTGCAAATCCACCAAATTTCTTCATATCCTCTTTTACGAAATCCCATTTATGGAAACAAACGACTATTATACCTACGTATATGTGCGAAATACAACGAGTTATCCAAAAATATACTTGAAATCGATATCTTCCAAGACTCAACCACAGTTTTTAGGAAAATACTCACCGAACGCTTAGGTATCACTGAGTTGAATTATTTGTCAAATTAAGTTTACATGACGCTTTGCCAACGTGCACTTGTAATTGACTTGCATATCAGTCCATCTTTTGTATGTGTGCTATATTTAAAAACGTGTAATTATATATGTTGTTAGTACTCTTAATAAATAAATAAGATGCAGATGCAAGCCAGTGAAGAAACTTACCCACAAATTATTTTATTGGATGCGGTTGACATGAAATTAAGGTTATGGGATGAGATGACATCAATTACAAATAAAAAAAAACGGCACTCATAAATAGATTGCTCAAACAGCTTGCATAATAAACATCTTATAACTTAAAGGAATACGACAGGGTTGCTAGTCAGCAAATAGACGTGCCCTCTAAATAGGTCGACGATCGTACCGGACATGGGGGTATTATCAGTGAAGCGACGTAGTGTTGAGGTGCGGCTAGCGGCACCCAATTCAACATCGTAACATGTAGGTAGGAAAGCATGTACCTAAAGGGCACCATTAGCGGGCAGCGATAAATTGTATGAAAACTGCAGTCGACACGACTGTGAACGGTTGCTGTAATCGATCGTTATGACTTTACTTACACCGAGGCATATTGTCTAGTTATTGTGTATTTTGGTATGTATTGTGTAAAATCTACTAAACTTTCTTACTAACGTGTACATAAGTACACACACATTTTTTATTGTAACTTCGAGGAAATAAGACGTGCGGAAGAACAGATATAACAGGAATAAGAAGCGGAAATCTTTATTTCGATCAAATGAAAATATCAGTTTTTATTTGTTATTTATGATCTATGTTTGCAGAAAAAACTACACTAACAATAGAAAAAAGGTATTTAATAAATTGAATGTTTTATTATAACGGATTATCTAGTTAAATAAAGTTTATTTAAATATAACAAATAAAAACATACGTAGAAGTCCTTACTTTTACTTTGTTGACTTTGGCTAACTTCAGGGTGTCGGTTTTTTGTGACGGCGCGCGCATCGTAAAAATTTACTCTCATCATTTTTCAAAAGAAGTATCACTTCAAAAGTCAGTGTATAAATCAGTCTTAAAACCCGACATTGTCCAGAAATGAAATATCTATCTCCATGAATATGCACTTATTGTAAAATATACAGTATATTGTAACTTATGGGTGAACACGTTCATTAGGTTTTATTTTAGTCACTTGAGCAAAGGGGCCACAAGAGGTCTTGGACAGATTGAGTCTGATTGGTCTACTTTTTTATTTCGTCTATTGAACGGCTGTTATCAAATCGTCCGGCAATTGGAGTCTATAATTTTTTATTTATACTATGGTGGAGCTCGATAAATTGGTTGCTATATAAAAGATTTTATGTGACCTGTATATTTAATTATACCTATCTAAAAAAACTAACGAGATATATTTTTTGTAACCAATTTGGACGCTTCGGGCTCAGTTTTTGCTTAATCATTCATACTTGGTCGCGACCATTTTGTTTCTGCGTAATTTGATATTATATTTATATTTTTAGACTACCACCGCCGCCGTGCCGGTGGTGGTCTTCTACTGTTCGAAATACCAGATCATTTCTACCGTGCACTTGCAAATTGTGAAACAATCTCCCATCTGATGTGTTTCCTCCAATATACAATCTAGGGTTATTCAAGGGGCGGATAAACGAACTAAAAAGCCGGCAAAGCTTCGGTGGGTGGTGGTGATCACTTAACATCAGGTGACCCACTTGCTCGCTTGCCCGCTATTAAGTTGCCGATATAAGTAATATTAGATATATAATATTTGTTTTTAACGTTTTAATCAAGACAAACGATATTGTGTCAGCAAAGATTCAGCCATATATATTACTAGTTTTGAGTAGGTACTTACCTACTCTTTGCGCCCGAGCTCAATTTGCAAACAAAATTAGTCATACTAATAAGTACAAAAGGTACCTAAGTAGGTATACAAAAAACGGATTACGACATTATGAGCAATGTTTGTTTAACTTTGAGTCATTTTATTTAAAGGGCCTAAAACCACATAAAATCTAACTATGTCATTTGTAAGCCGAATTGACACGAATTGATCGTAAACACATATTTTAATGTCTCACCCCTATCATCAGAATATCATAACGAAGGTTCTTTAAGCCCCATTGTCCCATCTATTTCACCTATTTGTAGGACCATGGTATTTCACTCTATCCTCGTGATCCTGACCTGGAATAACAATGTCAAAGCTGCAAAACGTGCTATAATTTTTGATGCGTTTTCATAATAAAGTATAGATATACTTTAGTATTTTTCAAATGGGCAATCATTTTTCGTATTAAACTTAAAGTTACAAGGCTAATTTAATTCAATTTCAAAGATTCAAAAATATAAGTTAGTTAGGTCCTAAGGCAACAAGTAAAGGTACTCGCGACTTTGGAGTCAGGGTGCCAAGAGCACCGACTAGTGGCCATACCGTTTTCCAATATTTTAACTAGATGGCGTTCTTTCGATTCCATAAAAGTCATACTTAACTTCACCGCGATCGAGTAAGTTTACTTACGTTAGAAATCTCAAACTACGCACTGAACGCACGATTCTAAACGGAGACATGAAATAATCGAGCTATTCCTACAACGCCATTTCATTGTGGTCGTAAAGTTGAAGGATCATTTGGTCCGAGGTATGAGCAACATGAGTCAGTCGGTGCGCGCGCACCGAGATCGCACTCGGCGCGATTAGAACAAAAGCCAAGTGCGAGCTGTTCTTGCATACCGAAGGTTCTGTATATATGTATATTAAACACTACTTTGACTACCTTCCTGGTGCAGCGGTGAGCGCTGCGGTTTTAATTCGGAGGTCCCGGTTTCGATACCCGGCAGTGGCCATTTGAGAATTCACGATTTCTGTATTTTCTCTGGACTGGTGGACTTCGTTCGTGGCTAGTTACCATCCTACCGACAAAGATGTTCTGCTAAGCGATTTAGTGTTCAATTAAAATTCCCCCTCCCCCCCGTTACCATCACGCATCATCACGTACCTCTACCAGGTGTGCATGCTAACTTGAAGTGGAAGAAATAAAAATATTCGTCACGTCAAATCTGCTCACGTTCGTTATCACGGATTTTTAAACAGGATTTGTGCAGTGGCTTGCATACAGGGTATGCGCAGGATATGCACTAAGCGATGATACAAAATGAGAAACATCTGCAGTATTAGTAATAAAAAAATTTAAGGATAGCCATTGTAAGAGATGTAAAAAACCTACCCTTAAGTTTTCATGACTCGTATTGGAGATTTTCTTCGTTTTATATTATCTGCATACCCTGTGCATACTTTCTATGCACGCCACAGATTGCCATTGTAGGGTTATAGGTATACTGGACAGGAAAATTAGTAGCAGAAGGTTATATTCGGTGTATGCCACAGGTTTTCCTCCTCAGTTACGTTTTGATTACGAAATGCTAACTTAGAAAATGAATGATAAGAATAATACACAAGCTCACCTCACTTTGTATTCACACCAGTTTTTTTCAATCGCCAAATAATTTCTCACAGATTGAAAGTTCTGTCAATTTTGTACACCGAATCTGTTCTTCAGTTAATAAATAAATATACTACGACAATACACACATCGCCATCTAGTCCCAAAGTAAGCGCAATTTGTGTTATGGGTACTAAAATAACTGATGAATATTTTAATGAATAATATACATAAATACTTATAATATACATATAAACACCCAGACACTGAAAAACATTCATGTTTATCGCACACACATTTTCCAGTTGCGGGAATCGAACCCACGGAAACTCGGAAAGCAGGGTCGCTGCCCACTGCGCCAATCGGCCGTTAAATTTTTTTCAAAAGTAATGTCCTTAGAGAAACATAATATACAAACTCATGAGGATTTTTTTTCGAAGTATGATAAACTACTTTCGAAACCGTCGGGTTTTTTATTGGCGAGTTAGTTCGCATGCGCGCAAAAAGCACCTGTTCAACAAGCTAATGAATAAAAACCTTAAACGGGTTTGAAATAAGATAGGTATAATAATCCAAAGCGGTGATAGCCTAGTGGTCAGGACTTCGACTTCTCTTTCAGGGGGCCGAGTTCGAATTCCAGCACCCAACTTTCGAATCCCAGCTCGCACCTCAAACTTTTCTAAGCTTTATGCTTTTAAGGTTAAATATAACAAGCTTCAACGGTGAAGGAAAACATCGTGAGGAACCCTGCTTGTCTTATAGCTCTCCATGATGTTCTCAAAGGCGTTTGGAGTCCACCAATCCGCACTGGCCCGCGTGGTTGGCTACGGCCTAAGCTCTTTTCACTGTAGGAGGAGACCCTTGGTCTGTAGTCGGCCAGTAAGAGGTTATATGATTATGATGATGATGATGAATAATCCAATGAAAATCCATGTGGTAGATGCATACCATATGAATGGGGTATTGGTTGAATATAACTGCCATACCTATAATAGGTTATCCCGCCACTGCACCCGTCCCGTCTTAGAGTTTTGACTGAACCATATGGCTGAAACCAAGGGCTAACTTGTAGTGGATGAAACACTATTCACATTCCTTTGACGACATCTAAACCTTTACTAACACAATTCATAAAAAAAACCAGATGATAACATTAATCGCAAATTTTGTATGGATAAGTTTGCCTTGATGATTTCTTCCGGAGACCAAAATTTCTGAAGTTATATGTTTTAGGTCATCTTTTTATTTTTCCCAATTACCGAGCTTATCTTAATATTCAGGTAGATCATGGGTTTTAACTAATCCACCATAGATTAATCTGATAGTGACGTAAGTAGGTATTAAATAGGTATAGACATAGTAACAAATTCTGTATTATTAGATACTGAAGTGGCTACCATAGAATAAAAAAGTAATACATAAAGCATACACAAAACAAAAATTATACATTAGTACATAGATTACGGAACAGGTTTTTAATCCTGTGCCTGCGAAGAAAAAGGAGATACGTGCTACATATCTACTAAATGCTACAAATTTTATTTTGGCTTGCAACATTTATTCAGAAAATACTGAAGACGGGTTGAACTGAACTGAACTGGCTTGTCAAGAAAGCTTTCTACAGTTAAAATGAATTCTTGGTAAATAAAATATTGTGAAAATTGACTCATTTGTAATTATAAAATAATATTCTAATGAATTTATGAATTCATTATTTATTAATTGATAATTTATTATTTATTAATAACTATGTAACATTCATGAATAAATGACTATTGACTATTGAAGAACTGGGTAAAAGTAAATATTGCAATCATTGGCAAATAAGACTAAACATGCTCGGATGCTGGCTACCTCTTTAAGAATCAAGAATTCTCTTGGATCAGGTGTCTCAATTCCACTGGCACTAAATCATTATAGCAGTGTGGTCTCCTTTCAGAATAATAAGGAATTAGGCCGTAATTGGTGGAATTGTGGATTGGCCGGATTGGTGGAATTCATACGCCTTTGTTCTCAAGATTCTCATTATGAAGATTTTTAGACATGCAGCTTTCCTCACGATTTCTTCTTCACCGTTCAGTAAGTGAGACCGAAGTCCAAATCACAAGGATATTTGTCTATATCTAGGCTATGTACGTGCGAGTACGTACCTATTATGATAAATAACTGGTCCTATTTTATTATTACTATTGTTTAAACCCTCAGTGCCTCTAACGTCCATTAACTAAACAAGGTCCTTGAAGTAATCTTTCATATCTATTATTTAAACGATGATAAGATATCGGATTGAAATAATGTTTTTTGAAATAAAGGCAATATAGTAGGTACATATAAATTACTTAGATTCAGGTATCTGTAAATATGGCTTTACAGATACCTGAATCTGAATCGAGGAGACGGTTATCAATTCAAAGTTTTTAGTTTTTAGGACGATCTTACTTCGCGTATCTATAGTCGGCGATCGGCGATTTGGTTACATTTTAGATTTTTTGATCGCTTCCTAATTCCGTTTATTTATTTTAATATTAATTCGGTTTATTTTTATTTACGCAAATATTCAGATGTCAGTCCTATATTGCAATAGTTAATGAATTTACCCCTTTGAAGCGAATGATGGCGGTTATTCCACTAACTTAAACAGTTCCAAGTGCTTCAGACAGGGGTCGGTTGTAAACAATATGCTAAAAGCCAAAAAAAGTCTGTATTCAAGTTTGAAGAAAATAATGTTGTGTCAAGCACTGATTGTGAACGTTGAATAATTGCAAGAAAAACGAAAATGTAATTTAGTAAGGCTTTTACAATGGCGGAGTACGTCACCGCGTACAACATAAAAACAATGCAACGATTCAACCGCAGCAAGACACCAGAATCAAACGCATCAAGTCTTTTAAACGAAATACAGCTTCATTACAATGAATATAACGCACGATTTCCTTTATACAATTGAACCAAGTTTTTGACGCATGCGGAACAAGTCTCCGAATATAATATCTATGGGATTGCTAAACCTAACGATTTTGATACCACAATCGAACGGAACAAGTTACCCAAACGCAATGCAGTATCTAACGCCCGATTTCAATACAACAATCGAATCGTTTTGACGCATGCTGAAAAAATCTTCGCATATAATATCTATAGAATTGCTAAAACGAATTATTTTGATACCCCATACCACAATCTAAGCGAAACAAGTCGCCCAAACGCAAAATTAAAAGCTATATAAGAAGCATCGAATATCTGACTTTCCGTGTTTAAAACATTTCAGAAAAGCACCGAGACTAAACAAATTTAATGTTTGCGAGTCGGAGTGATGTCGAATCATTGAATGAGTGACAATGAAGTAGCAAGATGTTTTTGCGGTGTGAAATCAATTACCAAAGGCATTGCATAAGATCTTACGTAACACATTTCTGCCAATGCAAGTATTTTCACCGGTGTAAGAATGCGAACAAAACTTTTGTTAGCTACTAGGTATTGTACTTACCTACTTTTCTAGGGTTCCGTACCCAAAGAGTAAAACGGGATCCTATTATTAAGACTCCGCTGTCCGTCTCCGTCTGTCTGTCCGACTGTCACCAGGTTCTATCACAAGAACCGTGATAGTTAGACAGTTGTAAGTTTTTTTATCGCAATACAAGTTAGCCCTCGACTGCAATCTCACCTGGTTGTCAGCGATGGTGCAGTCTAAGATAGAAGCGGGCTAACCTGTTATGATGTATGGCAGTATATTTAACCCAGTATTTCTGTTGCCGCTATAATAAATAACAGATTCAATAAAATAGATAGCAATACACATAATTTTTTATGCCGTTTTTGTAGATAATGCCGTAAGGAACCCTTCGTACGCGAGTCTGACTCGCACTTTACCGGTTTTTTGTAATATCTTAACCTCTCTCATTGAAAAATGTTGGCTCAAGACCAACGTACTATTTTCGCATCGCATTTATTGTAACGAGTGTAATTTTTGTGAACCGAGAGCTTAGTAATATCTCAGCGCTGGACAAAGGTCTCTTTACAAGGACCGGGGTTGGCGTGGAGGGTAAGCTGGCCACATTATTTTGTCGACCACCCTGACGTGATGATGAGCGGGTGATCTCGGCTTGGATAGCAGCAGGGGAAATTTATTGTTTTAGAACTTTCTGTAGCCAGGGTTTTCAGGGTTCATGAACGTTTGTATGAATATGTATGTGAGCTTATTCGATCATAAACCAAGTCAAATATTTATTTTTTCAAATAGACATATAGATGGCACTTTTTGATGCGTACATTACATGTAAAATATGACATAGAATTGAGTTGATGGCGATAACTAAATTCGTCAACTAAAAACTAACAAGGGTTCCAAACGCGCTCTGGTCTAAGAAGAAGCCTACAGCAAACTTAGCCGGTTGTTTTTTTTTTTTGTTAACACCATTTCAAATTGTTATTCAAAACTATTTAAGAAGCAACCTGGTTAGAGCAATAATATACACTCAAGCGTTTTCATCGTTGACGTAGTCCTTAATACTATAGTACGAAGTCCACCATTATTTCTTATTTTATATGTATCTGGAAAGATTTGTAAGAATATTTACATCATCCTGAGTGACACTGGCTATGTTGTTTTATTAAATATATATATAAAATGTATTTAAATTCATAGTAACGGCTCTTATTTTTATTACACTACAAATAAGATCTTGATTGCAATCTCACCTGCTATAAGTGATCATGCAGCCTAAGATGCCAATTGGCTAACCCTTTAAGTTATATTAAAACCATACCCCTAATTGGTTTCTATTCGACATCGTACCGGAACGCTAAATCGCTTAGCGGCTCGTCATTGTCGGTAGGGTTGTATCTAGCCACGGCAGAATCCTCCCACAAGACCAGACCAGAGTAATTATAGAAATTCTATTCTAATTTTGTTGGTTGATTACGTACATACAGAACGTAGTTATTTGGAGTATAGATACTTTTTATCTATACAGCATAACAAGTTAAGGACAAAAACGAAGATGAACAGAATTACAAAAATAGAAAATACGCTACAAAAGATGACCTTATCGGTAAGTAGCTATCTCAGTCCAGCAACCTTACTAGGAAAACATAAGGTAAATAGACTGCGCAGCTTGTGGTTCCATATAATTATCATAAACACACTTACATTCGATTGTTTCATCATTATTCATGGTCAGCTTGCTTACTACCATCGCTTAAAGCAATATTAAGTCAATATTGTTGGCGTTTTGCTTCAGTATGTCAATCCCAGTGGCGTGCACTTCGTACATGCACAAAAGCACTGCCTACCGTAAAATTGATCCATAACTCGAATAAGAGGAGGATTTATGGCAATTTTTCCACTGTATGCATACCCTGGTAAGTAACCCAGTGCACGCCATGAGACAATCCCTATTTTTAGGGAGTTTAAGATTTAGAGTACCTACCGATGGACGTTGGAGTACCAAGGAGTGGCGACAACAAAACCAGTGAACTTTGTTTTACTTTTATCATCTGTATCGAGTAATGGTCCTTTGAAATCTGCCGGCCCTAGGCCGCGGCATAAACGGCCTATTGACAAATTCAGAACTGCGCATCACCGCGCAAACTGTTGCGTGCAATAAAACATTTGCCTACCTACTTAGGTATACGCCAGACTATCTGACCAAGCCCCAAGGTCATTGCGGTAAGTTTATGGTCAGGGCACTTAGGCTTACACAGTTGATATAGCACAGCAGTTTCCCTTCCGACAAAGTCATAAATAAAGGTTAGTCTTGCCATCACAAGGTCAATGACTTTACCAATCAAAGCGAAACTGGAACGACTCACGACTATTTATTAACCCCCCGTCGGTTAAGGTCATTTGGGAATAGGGATTCCAAGTGTCTGACGTTCCCGAGACCTTCCTTTTGATGAATTTCATTTTGAATAGTACCTAATTAACAGCACACGAGAACCCTATTATGAATGAATGAATGAATGAATACACTTTTATTGTACACCACATAAACGTATAGAAAAATCATAAATACAAATATAGCAAAAAGTATACAATTTGGCGGCCTTATCGCTACATAGCGATCTTTTCAAGGCAACCAAAGGCGTAAAACACAGCTCAAGAAGAGAGGTAGGTGCTGATAGCTGTGAAAAAAAATGTTAATATTAATAATGTTTAAAGGTGGCGGACATTTTGAATTTGAAAGTTATCATAGTTTAAAGTGTTCTACTAGTCAAACCATTTCATATGAGTATCCAAATTGTCGTGATAAAATATTTAAACCGCCATTATGTGGCGGTAGCCATCTACTACTAATTTTCATTAAACATAGCTAGGTACACTCCCGACTAATTCACCTTGACGTGATTCTGAGTATAAGGTACGCTACCCTTTTTTCGACTCGAACAATATTGTTGACGAGGGATTTGTGATTGTGACACCTTGGGACTGTTGTATAATACTCCAGCGAAATTTGCTCACTACTTCTACCAGCTCGACTAACTTCTCATCTAAGTCTTATCATCAAACTACGTGTGCAGTCGTCAGGGTTGGCAGCGGAATCTCTTCCGGAGATTCTTGATAAACCTCGCCCCGCCGCTATCATAACCGCTGCCAGACCCAGTATTAAGGGGGATGCCGGGGACTCGGGGCTGTTCTTGTTTGCTTTTTCTCCATCCAAACAAAGATTTTCCCGAAGACTACGTTGGGCATGGTAATGGCTAGACTGATCGCACCGGTATCGCTGTCCCGACAGCGGTGTGTGCCATTAGTTCAGCTTTTTCGAAGTAGTTATAGCCACTGGTTGCACCACGTTAAGATGCGGTTGGCAAGTTGAGAGGCTGCCTTCTACTTACACGATTGATGATTATGTTGAAATATTTCAGCATTTAAAAAGATTCAAATGACGAATCCTTTCCGATTTGTATCAATATCTTGGAAATCTTTGATTTAATATATTACAATCTGCTGGAAATTGAATCTTTATATTTGGTTACCGTTCTGGGGAATAAAATTGAAGAGAGAAAGTCCATGAAAACAACGATTTAGCTCTTAATTTCCTTAAGTGTAAATTGTGGAGCTGCGTGGAAAAACTTAACTGATAACTTTTTAGATGATAATACAAACAATTGTAGCTGTAAACATAAACTGGTTATAAGCAAACAGGCTTGTCACAGTTATTAGGTGTGTCTCATCGAATCTGTAGTAGACCACACGTTTGTAATTTTTGGTGAGATAAAGCAAAAGATACCTAAGATATTTAACAAATTACATTGTCAGTAGCCGTTGTCCGCGAATTCGTCAGCGTTTTACTCGGCCTGATAAAATCCTTCGGAAACTTATTGTTTTGCTGGGATGCAGGATGCAAAGTATATAGTATCAGCGTAAGAAAACAAAAAGATAACAGGTATATATCTGTAGACTAGTGGTTAGAACTCCAGCCTTACTTTCGGGCGGCAGAAATCGAATCCCAGCAGGCATCTCTAACATCTCAAGTTTTGTGCGTTTTAAGCAATTAAAATACTGAATATGAGGTAATAAATAGACACATCCATCCCCTTTCATTCACATTAGCGAATATGTCAAAAGTGACCAATGTATTAACACACGTGTCTGTATTAAGAATCTTAGGGACTAGGGATCATCCGCCAATGGATATTAAACAAGATGAAACCATTTAGTTTGGTTATCGCTGTAAATAAATTACATATCTTAAGGTTAGGGTAGTTACCTCCAGCAAAATCTATGCGTAGGTCAAGTTGGCGACAATTATTTCATAGGATAATACGTTTACATTTTCTTGAGTTATTCGTTTGTAGGTACTGGTTATTTGAATACACAGGAAGGCAGTTTTGAGATTGATTTAAAGTGACGAGTCTGGACAAAGCAAGCGACTCACTGATTCACTTGTCATTGGTCACTTGCAGACCATAAAGAATTTCCGACAACAAATTGAAATTACATTAAGCATTATATGAGTACTGAGGGATATTTAATTAGAATTTTATATCTGTCATCTGCTAATTGGCCTTATTAGAAATCTCAGAGGCACTCAACAGATTTTGGAGCGGGCTATGCAGAAATTAGAAGATCGGTAATGAAACTTAAGTTCCTGACGTTGCTTAACGAGTCCCGATCGAACAATAGACATTGGAAGGGCAAGGTGCTCAAATGGGATGGCACGTTAAGATAGCGGTAAGGCCCGCCATGTAGAAATGGCTGGGGCGCCACCTCTGCACCCAAACATTCCTGCTGAAACACATTCTGGCTGGGCACGGTTGCTCTGTTTGGTGTTGTGACAATATTATAGGTGGGGAGCAATCTCCCAGTTGCCACCACTGTGAGGACAGCCTCAAGGACACGTGCGCCCAGCTTATGGAGCAGCGCCATTTACTCTCGATACTGCAGCCAGTGGCCTCTCACTCTCAACTATCGCTCATACGATAGCGCGAAACGGCGTGAAATACCGCCAAGGAAGTCTCTTTATCACATTCCAGTGACAGGAGACACACCGGGCACCGGAGAGCAAACAATGATCTCCGGCCTGTATTAGTTGCTGTACTGCGAGTGGCAATTTAAGGAGAAATTTCGTCACCCAATAAATGGCAGAACTGAGAAGATGGTGTGCGGAGAGTACGCAAGTGCATCCTGAACTCTGACCGATAGATGCACTGAACCTATCTGTCAAAGTGAGAGGGACACAATTTCAGTGTGTGCCAGCTCCACATTACCACTTTGTTACTTCCAACAAAGTATACATCGGGTATTTTGTGTATAAAAGAAAAGATTTCATAGTCCCCTTAAATATTAGACGGACGACATCAATGTGACTCTCATGGAGTCTGATGCGGTACAAGAGCGTGGTATTTGGAAATCCCTTTATATGTTCTCCATCAGTTGATGTGATAATAAATAGAATTATCTGCGGTCTTAAACTGTTTGAGCTATGAGTTTATCATAACAGGTACATCAGATGCGTACAATAATAATTGTGGACCTTGGCCACCCAGTTTGGGAGCCGGGGCCGTTTGCCAAGAATTCTTTTATTGAGGTCGATGTACTTATTGCGCTACATTGTTTTCAGTTGCGATGTAGGTGGTTGGTCTTTGCATTTGACGACAGTTATTTTGGTAAGTGTTAACGATCGGGGAAGCAGAAGGTCCCAGATCTTTACATCTTGCTTCGGCCCTTGACTGTATGAGCAATTGTAAAGCGTGATTCAATGATGTACTTTATACATTTATACACTTTTCTTTCATTTTCCATTCGTCAGCGTACAAGCTATTTCTGTGCTATCTAAGATAGGCTTAATTTTTTAAAAGATTAAATAGTTTTTTTAGTTTGACTGCATCATCTCATTTAAAAAAAAATTATAAAGCAAATGATATTTACTCTCGATTTTAGGGATTACTTTAGAACTGCTTACAGGAATGAATTAAAACTTTTTGTGTACATTAACTATGTACCCATAACAAAAATGCCAATACAACTACTTAGTTCGAATTAATTGTTATTCAACAATTCTGGTTCTGGTTTGTACCATAATCCGAGTATTTACTTTCGACCCTCCACGGTTTTAAATAGAGTGTGCTACATTATGTTTATTGTTCTCAATTCATGTCTATTATGAGTTAGTTGGTTCAGTTTAACGAGTGTTTGTTTAGCTTAAGAGCTTAACAATAAACAATCAAATGAAGATCTGCTAATAAACACACCCGTAACAATTGATAAATACCTGCCACGGTTGTTCGTGATGCATCATTATTTAGAATTATCTATTTTTAAACATAATTCTTTCAATCTACACATTTTTTTTTAGAAATATTAATGGACTTCTGCTTTGTGAACGGCTAGCATGAACAGAAGACTTTTACTTCCCGGGGAAAGAATAATATTTTATCATCTCAAACAGCTTTAATAACTCACTGAGCATTGGCGCACGTGTGGATATCAAAATATTATAAGAGTAATAAAAAACGGGGGTAAACTGCTCATATGTTGCCGTGCTTTGGCAGGTGGACACATCAATTTTATCCCTTGTCAGGGGATATAATTTTTATCTCCTGCCTATCTCAGCCGTGTTAGCAATCAAAATTCCGCGTTTCTCTAAACCAGATAGGAAACACTTAGAACAATGACTTCTTTATTGCTCTCTCCTCTCTCTTTTATCTCTTCAAATTATCGTTGATTTACCACATTTTCAGTTGCACTAGATACGTCCATAATCAATATTCCCAGACCCATCATCATCCCAATGCTGGGTGAAGGCTTCCTCTATAATTAGAAAGCGGTTTATAAAATAAATAAAAAGAAATATAGTACGACAGTACACATATCGCCATCTAGCCCCAAAGTATGCGTAGCTTGTGTTATTGGAACTAAGATGACTGCTGAATATTTTTTTGAATAATTCAAACAAATACTTATTTTATTCTGACATATATTACTATACTACTATAAATACAAGGATTAATATACCCTGGTTGCCTAGAAGACAACGCTATGAAGTGATAAGGCCGCCAAATTGAACACGTTGGTTTGTTATACTTTTCTTTTTTATGTACTTTTTTGTGGTGTACAATAAAAGTATATTCATTCAATCATCCATTCATTCTTACACAAATACTTATAATATACAGATATACACCTAGAGACTGAATAACATTCATGTTCAGCACACAAACATTAACATTTACAATCGGTCGTATGAATTATAAAGGTTCTTAAGGCATAGACGCACCATACTGGACCATCGCGGGTTGGCAGGCTGGGTTAGAATATTGTAGGTGAACCCATTACCTAGAACCCATGTGCAACCTTTTATTCACAACATATAAGAATGTACAACCTCAAACTAACTCCACGTCATCCATGACCTTGTGACCTTTGCCAGAATAGTACGCCACTAGGTTTGTTAGCTTAGCTGAAAACGAGGTTTCCGAACCTTATAACGTGACATCTCCTAGTTATTTATAACTTCATTATACTGAAAGCATATAGCAAACATATCATTTATTTTTAATTTAACTAAGCCTTATGCTATCAAAATGTTTATTTCAGTCATTACATTTACTGCTGCCATCATCTTGTCATATATTTACCATACAACATGTTTTATTAATTCTGTAAGGGTGAGTATTCATATGTGTATGCTTGAGTTATAAATGCGTAAGAGTGTGTTTGTTTGTTGGTTTGGTTATACGTATGTACGACTTAATCTTGTATCACGGACATGGACGTAGAATACATTTTATCCCGGGAAATTAAATGTCTTCTTCGGGATTTTTGTAAAAATTACATAAACGCGGACAGCAGTATTTAGTATATAAATGTTTAAAATTAAGAAAAAGGACTTACATCGTTTACTATCTATCGATTGTGATATACTCGTATTAAGCTCTTAAAATAGTTTGGATCTGATAAGGCAGCTCAGAGTCACTCATCGGGCGAAGAGGGTTGTATGTACTCCAAATGAGAACTGAGGTGATTCCAAGAAGAACCAGTGTTACAGACATAGCTAAAAGAGTTGCAAAGTGGGAGTTCACTGCAAAGATAGATCTTTGAAAGGAACTAGCTGTTGCCCGCGTTTATCAAGGGTTTTTTACTAATCCCCTGGTAACGATTTTCCTGGGATTAAAGTAGCATATGGTACTCTTAGTCCTTTCAAGTAACTATGCGTCAAAAATCAAGTTTATTGGTTGCTTAGATAGTGTGTGAACGAAAGACAGACAAATACACAAACACACTTACACCATTCATAATATTAGGAAGTTGTAATCGGCCGAGCGTCCTGAAAAAAAACACCTAATAAAAAGAAATCTATAGATATAGTTAATTATTAACATACAACTCGCGGTGGGGGCCTATATCTAGCTGTATGACATTTCTTTTAGGTTTTCACCTAGCAACAGACTACAACAGCGCAGTGGGCAGCAACCCTGCTTTCTGAGTCCAAGGCCGTGGGTTAAATTCCCACAACTGGAAAATGTTTGTAAAAGATGACTGTATTTCAGTGTCATCAGTCATCTTAGTACCCATAACATAAGCTACGCTTACTTTGGGGCTAGATGGCGATGTGTATTGTCGTAGTATATTTATTTATTTATGGTTTGCAAAAGAAATGTTATTTTGGAGAAAGATATTTTGTCGTTTACTGACATTAAATACAAACAAAATGTACTATTAATGAATACATAGCTTTATATTTATATAGCATTGTAAATGCGAATAAAAGACGTCAGTTAATTAACTAAATAAATAATTTGACGAGAAAGGCGCGTATTCACCGGTATTACGACAAATGTTTACACATTGGAATGGAAAATTTTAATACAATGTAGAGTCATTCCTCTACATCTACGGAAATCGGGCACCGCCTACGTCTAGACGTAGGTAGGCCATGGGTGCTTTGCTACTTTATTGATTTAAATCCAGTACCACCGCGTTTAATGGCGACTAAACATGATAGGCAAGACATAATTGGTTGACCTCATGCGCGATGGTTACGACAATATCGAAAAGGCAGCGGGGAGGAATCGTGCCTTTAAAATTAGACTTTTAAAAGTTTAAACCTTTAGCTTTGGTAAGGTCGAAGCTATGAGCCTATGAACAAGGTGTATTCAGTCCTGTACTTTGCAAACCAACTTAACTCGTCAGTAACTGTTTATCAACTCGACAATAAAAATGAAGGAGGATTTAGACCAGAAATGATCTGTCTACTTGACGATGATTCTAGATTCAGTCAATGCAAGGATCTATATTCAAACTAAAACTATTGATGTGATTAATCTGGCAATGGACTTCGGAATTATAAACTTTATCTTTAAGGTTAGATTACTCACATTACGTACAGCGGGCGTGAAGACGAGCTTTCCATTCACAGGTTATGCATCGTTATTTTCCATCTATATTACATACGCAGTCTGCACCATAGATTAATTTCTATAGATAACACCTTTTTTTTTTTTTGCAATAAGTACCTACTGAAACACGCATAAAAACGTCAGATGAATTTAATATATCTGCAACGAAGCCAAGAATAAATCGGTGAAATAAACAGACGTCTATTTTTTCCAACACCGAACCTGGCAACCATTTGAAAAACACTTATTATTTATATCCACTCATCCAATTTACATAGCACGTTCTCATAAAACCAACCATACGGGTGTAGTAGCTACCTACGAGTAATAAAATAATACCATACGGCATGACGTCCGAGTATTTCAAACTTCATTGCCAAACCAAATCTTTTAAGTAATTAAATAGTAATTTTTTTCATAATTATAATTGACGGATCTAGCATAAGCCACTAATATGATGGTAAGTGGCAAACGAACGCTTATAACCAGACCAACACTTCGCAGGGCAAGCAAGGAATATGTCCTGCAACGTGCCGCTTTCACATAATGCAACGGAGGATGCAGGATGCTAAATTTCTTCCTTTTTTCTTTTCCTAAAGGCGACCAATGCTTGCTGGGAGATCTAGACAGCGGCATCACAATAGATCGTAGCCGGTCGACGTGACACCAGGGACCAGGCGAACCTGAGCCGCAAGCAGAAGAAGAAGAAGAACGTGCCGCCCTGTGGCCATCGACCTGAGGCATAGCTTTTAAGCTTCACGCAACCATGCCCTTAAGCCCGGAAAACAGCATTGGTACAATGCTGCTTAGCGGCAGAATAAATAAATAAATATACTACGACAATACACGCATCGCCATCTAGCCCCAAAGTAAGCGTAGCTTGTGTTATGGGTACTAAGATAGCTAATGAATATTTTTTTATGAATATAATACACATAAATAAACACCCAGACACTGAAAAACATTCATGTTCATCACACAAACATTTTCCAATTTATAACGCATAAAGTAATAACTTTAACTACCTATAAAAGTGCTTATAAAGTAGGCCTACTTGTAACAAATGAATTTTAAATTTTTGAAAATATTTTGTTTGGTAGAATCCTTTAGCCCATGGCTTGTTACCGATTTTTGTTACGATGCCACAGAAAAACATTACGGGTTTGGGTTTAATAAAGGTCATTATCAGGTCCTTCTGATGAATTAAACGTAAATAGTTGTTTGTAATTTATGCAATTAAATCATTGGGAATCAGAAACGACTGATATTTCTCAATAATGTTCTCAAATGTGTGTAAAGTCTGCCAATCCGCACTTGGCCAGCGCGGATACAGCCTAAACTCTTCTCATTCTGGCAGGTAGGTATGTAGAGTACTGTAATGGGTTGAAAATGATACTGATGGTTATACAAAATAAACATATATTTTGAGAAGAACGCTTAGGGCAATTTCCGAAAACCCCATTACTTTTGTTAAGAATTTAAATTAATGATAGTAAGCAATTTAATTAAATCATAATAATTGTGACAAAATAATATTATCATGTCGATTACAAGAATTCGACAGGCTTGCAACATAATTCATTAAGGATTTAATATTTAACATTTATACCTCCAAAAACTTTTCCAATTATCCTCGAATCTCGCAGGGATAAAACTCTCGCTTTTACTCTCTTGTAATATTTTCGTTTCAATCCATTAGGTATTTTGTTACTTCGCTGTACCAAAATAGCATTTAATTTCGGGTTTTGATATAAAAAAAAGGAACTTATTTGCAGCTTTAGGTGCAGGAAAGTCAAGTTTAAACGAGAACCACACGACACAAACAATTGAATATAAACCATGTGACAATTATTATATTCATTCAAACTTACGTAGATATAGCTGATACCTACTGAATTCCAATTGGTCAGTAACCGTTAATTACTCGAAAAGTCCACTTAATGGGCTTACGTCATTCAGTATTACCAACTTAGACTGTAAAATCAGTAAGTAATATGAATTCTTGCCTTATTCAATAAGGGTGTAGTTTTCTGTTAAATAGCGGTGATAGCCCAGTGGGCAGGACATCGGCTTCATTTTCGGGGGGCCGAGTTCGAATCCCAGCACGCACCTCTAACTTTTCCAAGTTATGTGGGTTTAAGTAACTAAAATATTACTTACTTCATCGTAGAAGAAAAATATCGTGAGGATACCTGCATGCCTAAGAATCCTCCATAATGTTCTCAAAGGCGTGTGAAGTCCACCAATCCGCACTGGACCAGCGTGGTGGAAAGCGGCTTGAACCCTTCCCATTGTGGGAGGAGACCCGTGCCCTGTAGTGGGCCGGTAATAGGTTGAAATTATGATGATGAAGATGATTTATTAAAACCATCGATTTAAATAAGTATATAAATAAATAATAAATAAATATACTACGACAATACACACACCGCCATCTAGCCCCAAAGTAAGCGTAGCTTGTGTTATGGGTACTAAGACGACTAATGAATATTTTTATGAATAATATACATAAATACTTAGAATATACATATAAACATCCAGACACTGACAAACATTCATGCTCATCACACAAACATTTTCCAGTTGTGGGAATAGAACCCACGGCCCTGGGCTCAGAAAGCTGGGTTTAGAAAACTGCGCCAAACGGCCTTCAAAAACAGTTATTGGTGAGTCCAGTAGGTAAATTCACCCTAAAGTCCAAAGTGGAAAGTTACGCATAGCGACACAAAACTCATAACATAAGTAATAATCAGTGGCGTGCATAGAGGGTATACACAGGGTATGCAGATGATATAAAATGAAGAAAATCACCATTACGTGTCATAAAAACTTAAGGATAGGCATTGTAAGAGTTATAAAAAGCATTCCCTTAAGTCAGTGGCGTGCACGGGGTATTCGGCCAGGATATGCATAAAGTAGATACATAGCATGAAATGAAAAAAATCCCCTTCAATACGAGCTAAATAAAATAATTTGGGTATGCAGTGCTTTTGTGCATATATGAAGTGCACGCCACTGGTAGTAATTTACCTAATTACAGAAAATGGTAGGTACATTAGTTAATAAACTTATCCAGCGCTGAATTAATTAGATGACATTTATGAAATAACCATTAGCTTATTAAAAAAGTTGTCCTCTATGGCTGTTACTTACTTCAGTGTAATTATCGTCGAGTGTGAAGGGATTTCGTCAAGACACCACACACTATCCAATATTTGAATATAAAAGGATAATTCTGATATCCTTCTTAGGCGTAAGAGTAATATTTGGGTAGAGCTCTTTAAGAGGAATACACGCGAAAATCAGAACAGAAGTTAAGAGTTCTGAAAAGAATATGATAAAAGAATTAACAAAACGGTTTGATAACTTCGTGAAATTTATACTGGACACTTTTTGGGTTAATGTTTACCGATTTATAACGCATAAAGTAATAACTTTAATATTTTTTTATGGTGGAATCCTTTAGCCGTAGCTAGTTATCACCCCACAGATAAAGACTGACCGCCGAGCGATTCATGAGTTCCGGTACGATTAATATTATTGTCCTATAACTCGGAAATTTGTCATTCCGAGTCTATTCACCTGTTGTATTACTTACCTACGTAATTAAATATTGTGTAAGTTTATGTTACATAAACTTACACATATCTTTTCTAATATATCCATACGTTTATTATTTGTACCTATATTTTTGTAGTTATTACTTAAATAGAAAAACACAAGGAAAACAGTAATAGTGTTTAATGCTAGGGCGCAAAGGCCGCCTTATCACTAAAAGTGATCATTTAAAGGCAACCTGAGCATGCAAAGCCGAAACATTAGTAGGTATGTTCCTGCAAGTATATTTGATTTTTATTTTTTGCTGTGTGCACCATCTACTTTCCACCTTTTTATCCGCTTCACACTCTCAGGTTGTCTTTAATAGATCAATTTTAGTTATAAGGCCGCCTTTTCAAGACAGCATCATTTTCCTGGTGAGATTTCAGTCGAACGCTAATTTGTAATGGAAAAAAAGGTTGATTCTTTTATTTATGTGTACCTTAGGAAGTACATCGATGTTTCATTTCGTAGAAGCAGGGCTGTTCTATCCAAAAAATGGTAACTAATGAAATTAATAGTTATAGACAGAATTATTAACAGAATCGTCATAACTTCAAAGAACCAATTATATACCTACGTAACGTATTCTAATCCGATGCCCAAAACTCGACTTGCATTTTGTTAACTACACCATATGTACTTAGCATGCATGTGTAAGTGATCTCAACCGTATCAAAAATATAAAATAAAAAAAAAAGTTGTTAAAGTTCTGTTTTGTCGAAATACAGGACAAAACCGATTCATGTAGTAAAACGGAACGGGGTGTGTAAATACGATGACAGTCCCGTATATATTGAATGGCATCTCTAAGCATAAATAACTAAGCGCCAACGTAAAAAAACTAAATGAAAAAAAAAACTTTCAGCTCGTTAAACTTAATGTGTATTTAACAGAAGTGATTGTTTTGACATTGAAGGAAGATAGAGTTAAACGCGGAATTCACGTTTATCGAGACGTAAAAATCAAACAGTGGATCACTGAGTCATCGTCATCGCAGTTCTACTCAGTGAACACTTACTAGTCGGTTCTGTGTTCAGTCTTTAGTTCGCGTGCACCGGTGGTTGAGTGCGGTCTATAGCTAACGTATCGGTTGCTATTTTGAGTCCAAGGCACTCCACTCGCTCGTGGAACTCATTTGTGGAGTATTGATAAGCCGACAATCAACTTCAGTACGCTGTACGTGTAGCACGTTTCGAAATCGATACCATATAATCGGCCGCGCAAATAGTAATCGAATATTTCATTAGCCTTTTGTGTCTTTATTGTTGTTGACTTGGACGTATCGAGTTTTTATTCGCGTAAAATCTCTGATAGGTACCGTTCGCGGGCGCCTATTTTGTGATAGGACTTTGTGAGAGACTATTATCTACACTTTGTTTGAGTTTGGATTTTGTGGATTGACGGATGACTGTGGCTGTGATACCGTTTCTCTGGGACCGAGAAAGAGGTGGAGCCATGGAGAGCTGTTACAAACTGTACACATGGATCAACCATACGCTGCTGATGCTGCTTGTGCAGATGTTCTGGAAAGTCAGCCAGATATCGGATTATTTTAAACCAAAGTAAGTGGCTATTCTAACTTATATTATAAATGCGAATGCGTGTTTGTTTATTTATCCATCCCTTACGTCCTTACAAACAATCAACGGACAGATAAAAATAACATAGATAACTTTATAAAATAAGAAAACGAACAGTTCGCAAAAGATTTGTAAAAGAGTAAAAACCCCGTAAAAAAAGCGCACAATGAACGCGGGCAGGAGCCATCAAGTTACAAAACAATACAAAGGTAATTTCTCTAAAACCTCAGTATTATTTTAACACAATTCTACGTTTACAACGTTGAGGCAACGATGAAACGATACAATATTCATTTGATATTTATACAGTAGCGAATTTCGTATCACCAGTGATTTAATAGGTAGGTATGTTACTATCGTGTATCACTATCAAATGCACACTGTAGTAGGTGCGATTAGGTAGGAACTATTCTGTCTGCAATTGTCGATTTAATGATAGTTTTAACTACTTAGGCAGAATAGATATCCTTGCTAAAATTACAGATTGGAATTTATGTCTTTTAGTTTTTTTATTTGTTCCTTTGTTAACTTATTTGTTATCTATATATTGCTGATTTTCACCGATTTTTATTAATCTAGATGCATAATAATCTAAGGTATTCCGACGGCGAACTCAACGGAGAGTTGTCTGTTGAATAACACGGCTATTCTATAGGTTGCTTGATACTTATTGAGTGCAATTATTTTTATCTTATCTTTTGAGATTAAGTAGGTATGTACTATCTGGTTTGGTGAGAGGCTTCGGCCATTGGTAGTTAGGTACCACCCTGTGCATAAATAGAAACCGATTAGGGCTTATACCTTTTTTAACGCGAGGAAATCCTCTTGTATACCTACTTGGTGGCGTGCATTTCGTACATGTACAAAAGCACTGCCTATCCTCTGTGTCGCTCGTCTCTCGCGATGGATTTCTTATTACCAGTTAATAACCATGATAAAAGTTTACACATTTAAAGTTTCTGTCTTAAAGTTTGAAGAAGACATGCTGTGCCGACCTTACATAACGTGGGAAACAGGCAAGTAGAGGGTGATACATACAAGTTGGTAGATACCTACTAGAAACAAAGTAGGTACGAAGAATGTATTCATTAATTTGAAATTATTCAAAACAAACTTCATTTAGTTTAATTAGTTTTTCAACCAAACAAATTTGGAAAAACATAACTTTGGAGTGACTCTTTGTTTATCAGCTATGCTATCCAACTCAAGGGCAACCGATTACAATTCATACGTTATCTACAGTGTATAGACAAAGAGGTAGATCTATACCTTCCCAACTCATCTTCGAAAGGCGCCGCGTAAACGTGTAGTTCATTCGTTCTAAATTCAAATAGTTTATGCGCTTAAACTCTCACGGGTCATGTCAAAATGCGGGTATCGGCTACTTCAAAGATTCGGCACGTACTGTACTGATTTATAATAATTATTCAGATTTTCCGCTGATTAAGTAATTCTTGTCAAAATAATAAATGAAATATCTATTAAATAATTATTGTAGGTGTAGAAATAGTTTTCCTACTTTATTAGTTTATTTTCATAGCATAGTTTCGTTTTTCCGATACCACAGAATAAATAATTGTACCTATAAGTGGTGTGCACAGGGTTTTTGAGCGCGGCCCAAAACCCTTTTATGCAGATGAGGCAAATCGAACTACCTAACACACAAGTTCTATGGATGATTATATATCAGCATTGCATTTAAAAAAAAAAAGCAAAAGAAAAATCATATACTATATGTATTTAAAAAAAATATAAATAGGATAACTACTAGAAGGATAGATTTAAACCTGTTTGCTTGGTTTATTTCTGTAAAGTTCAGTAAATTGTTTTATATATATATAACTTCATATATATCTATAGATACAAATTCTAGTTTATCGTTACGTCGATGTTCTACGCGTTCGCTACTGCCATGTTAGTGCTTCGCAGACTGAGCAGAACGATCAGCAACGCGTCAGTATTTAGTATCTATTAGTATTGATTTGGTTTTGTTTATTTGAAAACGAACTATGAAGTTTATTCGATATATACGACCCTGCTTTCTGAGTCCAAGGCCATGGCTTCGATTCCCACATCTGGAAAATGTTTGTGTGATGAACATGATTATATTTAGTAATACACAAAAAAAAATATGGGCGGTCTCCGCTGCCTTATTTAGGTAACCCTGTGCTATAGGCATCAGTGACCTACCCTCCTCAATATTGATTTAGTACTAAAATAACAAAACAAATAAAAAGTCTCAAATAAAAGTATGGATAGAAAAAATACTCATATGACAGTTGTAACTGGCTGGTTGCGGGGAATCGCAAGTAAATAATGTAACGGTAATACCTATTAATAAGAATATTTAGGATACTGTAGCCTTAGTACAAGATTTGCTCGCAATCAAGTCGTTTTCAAGTATAAAACTCTGTATCGTCAAAGTAAAAAGGACCTAATGACACTCGTTTTAGAGTCGCAAATTCTGTGTTTCTGTTTTTGTTTTAAAAAAGTTTTTTCAAAAGCCCGAGCTATAGAAATAATGAGATCCATATTAATCCGATGTTAAAGTATTCCACACTCGAATAAGAATCCTTGATTGAGAGCGAAACAATCTGGATGGTTTCACAATAATTCACACTTATCTACCTACCGAGCCAACAAAAACATGTTTTGAATTAAAATTACTGGTTTCGTCGCATATATTGATAAATTGATGAGATCATTTCCTTAAATGTGAGTAGATACTATTTGAATAAATATAAAATAAACATTAAATATCCAATCGATGTGCATGGTTCCCAGCTATTTATGTTCTCAGTCATCGACCAAATATAATGTTATTGTTTTAGTTTATAATGCATTGACAAAACAAACCCCGTTAAACCCGTTCATATCTAGAACGGATAGAGTGCGCGAGTTCATACTTCATACATTAATTCAACCACAATGTTCTCGAATAGTGGGATTTTTAAAGCATCTGACAATGTGACACATCTACTAGTATCTCGATTGACTCATACAAAGTCGCGAGGGTCCGCTAGTCTTGAGATTAGTTAAATTGCAGTGCAGTATTTTAAATATTTAGAAGAGTTCCTATGCTCTGAGAGACAGCAGCCGTAAGGGTATCTTTTAAAAGTATCAGCTAGCTTTTTTGCTTTATGTCTTCTAAAGATACTAATTTTATTTGTGCTATGTGAAGCCGCAACTATTTTATAATATACACTCCACAATAATGAATGATAATAATTTTGTATCTTTTAATAGGAAGAATTATATTGCGAGAAGTCCGTGAGCTAAAACAGAATATACCTTCTATTTTAAGGTTTAGATAGCCGTGACATTTACATTCGTGATTGTGCGTGACATTTTCAGTGGGAATGGGTTCCTCTCACCAATTCAGAAAAGCCATATATCTTGCCTAGTAGAATTTCAACTCTAAAGGTCAGAAACTTGTATTATCAATAACCTATAACAGTATATTCCTGCCTCTAAGCAGGTTTTGCACGCTGGACAGACGGGTTGGTCATCTCATTAGGTGATAGTCGATAAGTAGAACTATCTCTGAATCCCTACGTGGTTGATATACCGCGGACGCGTACGAAACGCTTTGCATCTTCGTTTCTCATTCGCATCGCAAGGATCTTGAATGCCCTTCCAGCTTCCATTTTCCCCAGCACCTACAATATGAGTACCTTCAAATCAAGAGTAAATAGGCATCTGCTAGGCAAGCCCGCTTCACCTTAGCCTGCATTATCACTTATCATCAGGTGTAATTGCAGTCAAGCGCTCGTCTATAAACTAAAAAAAAAAAACTCAAATATGACACTGTGGCTTCATTAGCATCTGTTGCAAAAAGCTTCCGTAGAAGAATGTTTTGGCAAGAAGAAGCATTTTAAGCCGACTCAAAGATCTCTGCTTCAAAAACGTCCGTCTGAAAAAGTCGGCATCTTTCTTGAAATCCAAATCAAGCATTTGAACCCATCTACTCAAACTTAAGTTTGAATAAATAACTTGCATACTTCAAATTCTAAGAAAAGATAGATTCTAAAGAACGGTTTACAGGAATTAAGAATGTGACAGTATCACGTTCTTAATTCCTATGAAGCGTTTGTAGCAAAAAGAACTCAGCTAAAATAACAAGCAGACTTTGTATTCATAAAAGGTAGCCATCTTGTTCAAAATCCAAGTCTGAGAATTTTAGCATCAGTAGTGCCAGGGTCTTTGCCCCACTATACAAAAGGACCCATGAGTCAGCGTGCGAATTTTAGGTTACGCTACCCGAGCATTGCTTCGTACAAATGTAGTCTTCATACTTTGTAATATGATCATTCAACTACTTACTCCAACTAAACTCCTATTTATTTCATCTTTAGCACTCATCGTCACAAAGTTGATAAATTATATGAAGACCATAAAAATACTTGAAGCACACATCTTCCTTAATAATATTTGAAATGTAAAAGTTTGTATGCTTGTTACTTTTTCATGCCACAACGACTGAATCTGTTTTGCTCAAACTTGAAGCGAAGATAGCTTGCACGTCCTATCCTTAACAAAAAGATATGGTAAATTTTGTAAGGATATATTCAAAGGTGCCCAAAGGAATCATCGCGGTAGGTATATACTCGTATTAAGCGGGCAAAACCTAGTAAAACATAAAATAAATAATATGATTGCAAAAAATAGGCTTACCTTTATAACCTAAATATATTACTAATAACTTTTTACACAGTAGAAAAAATATATTTCGGTCAAATCATGCTGCTCCTGGAAATGGGAAATTAAATAAATTAAATGTTTTTTATCTATTTTAGTAACTTTTAGCTCTTGGCTAGTGTACACTTAAGTTTTTTATTTTTTAAGTTTTATATTCTTGCTATTTATATTGCCTCGTCTTGTGGTGTGTACCTAAACGGATTACGAGATTTGTAAGCGGTAATAATCCCGGAAACTCACATTGGAGCAGCGTGAAGAGTCTGAACTCTTGTCCCTCTGCTTTACTAGAGAGAAGTTCATTGTCCAGTGAATTTTGCCTCAAATGAGACTTAACTGTAAATTATACAGCCAGCTTATGCTAATTGTAATATCTAGATTATTTGTTTAGGATCTTACGGCGTATTCGAAACATTTTGCCGATTCAACATGACTTCATTAAGCCACGTCACTTATCAAACATATTGTGCAATATAGTTGAGGCCATTCCCCGTTATTAAAGAACACATTACTATCTCATTAGCATAAGTTAAAGGAAAATAAACTTTAATTCCCTGTAGAATGACTTAAAATTGAATATTTATGAATAAACAATGTACCTACCTAAGTTTAGCTCGTGTAGTGACTGTATGTTATTGCATATAATTATGTTTGTGTTCAGGTCGCACAACTTGTTTACAAAACTTACTTAATAAAAATTAAAAAAACAAATGCAATAGTTGTAAAGAAATTTTTAATTTTAATTTGATAATAGTCTGTTTCATTTGATATTTTAGTTTATTATTAAATCATTTTTCTAATTTTGTAATTTATATGTATAACTATGCCTGAAATAAAGTTTATTATTTTTATTATTATTATTAATTATACCTTTAATTATTTATTGCTTTATAAAAGTTAGATTAAATCAAGATGGTTTTACTAGGCACAGAAACGAATAGAACGAAACTCAACTAAAGTATATAAAGAAAAATATTTAGGTCTTTATAGAAAAGAAATAAGTTGTTTTGAAGTATGTAAATTATATTAAAGTACTTCGAATCGCCTAAAAATCTTATTTCATGCGTAAGTAAGTAGTTACCGTGCAAATAATTATAATCAATATTTTTTTTATACAAAAAGTTAGTGCCGACAAGCTGTAGGTTACATTCTGGAGACGCCGAGACGGATATATGCACCGCGGCGAAATTTCTGAATCTTATGGGGTTTCAGAAATTCTACTCCGAGTGTCTAGCATTCGCTAATATAGTATAAAGATATATATACAAAATCCATAGGGGCTTTAATTAATTCGTTACCACTAGCAATAATACCATGCACGCCCAAAAGTTGCGGAAAAACAAACGTGTCGATACATAAATTAGTACTTTATTTTGGATAAGTAGTTATAAGATTTCCCACAAGCGTTTACGAACTTTCAATTGTCTAGTTTTGCCAAATGACTCGTAGTTGGCAAAAGGTTTATTCCTAATACTATTGAAAATAACTGTGAGCTCGTTGCGTACCTGCCTACTATAAATTGTTTAATCGCAAATTAATGTTACTGTTCTTCGAATTTTCATGTTCTACAAATTCTTTTACCACATATCTATCTCCTCTTCAACGTTAGCAATGTTAACATGATTACCCGTGTCTATTATTTCTTCTCTTAGCTTCAACGGATAGAACGTCTTTAAATCCAATTTAGCTTTAACTAAGGATTTAATATAATATGTTGACAGTTATTTTATAGAAAACAATTATTTGCTTAGTTTATTTACCGTTTAAAAAGTCGAATTATCTATACGATCTGAGGCATATAAGTAGTCAGAGTCTTTGTGCTAGTGTAAATTTTGGCCAGTAGATTACAAAATCTCATTATTTAAATTGATGCGGTCACGTGTCAGTCGTATCGATATTTCGAACTAGCACTTTATGAATTTAAAATTTCAATTCTTTGGCAACTGAACATAAAATATGTCTACAGCTGTCCAGACAACAGTGAACGAACTAATCAACCAGTCCCCTGGCCTAAAAACTCACAGATTTATACGTGCACATATGTATGTGTGTGAAAATTATTGTTTCGATTTTATCTGGGACCAAAACTCTTTTTCTGTCGCCATAGTGATCCGTGAACCCGTCTTAACTAATATGTATCGATCTTATCTAGGGCTACTTATATCCTTCTTTCTATTGCTAGTAATCCATGAACAATGTGTATATACAACTGCTTTTTATGATAACTTAAAGTAGGCTATTCTCTCAGGAAAGTTATGGAAAGTTTTTCATAATTATGATTCTATTTTACCCCCTCGGCTTGGTACTTCGTTTCAAACTTTTGCGTAACAACGGATAATGGATCTAGAAATAGGCATAGACAATGATTATTTAGTTTTCTCTATAAATATCTGAATATTTCCTACATTACGAGGGCACATTACGAATTTTAAGAGGTTTTGGGCTCAATCAATTGGATCAATGCCATCTTCAAAAATAAATTATTAGGATGGTATGTTTGGAAAACTGAATTCAGCTAGGCAGTCTATCTCAGTTCGTACTACACAAACATAAACATGTTTCCGCGGTTTTATAAACAAAAGCGTGTAAAGGGACTTTTATCAGTTACAGACAACCATTGATAAGAAGACCTAACACAAACATGGACGGTGCAACAAACTTTAAACCATAATAGTGTTACGGTAATTTTATAAAGTGAATAATTAAACTTTTTAAATTTTTGATAACTATAAATTCATATTGGCCAGTTATTTTATTAAATTGGATTAATAGGATTCTTACAAAAACTCTTATAATTATTATTCAATTAATAAATATGTTCCAAGAAACAATTAAAATTGTATTTGATTAACAACCAATGTTCATGACATTGAGTTGGTGGGTATTTTGATATAAATACGGGTGCATTTGTGATACAATTCAGTAATACATGGACTCCTCCGGGATACTTCCCGGTGTCTTAGTCGTTTATCAATAGACTTAGTCTCTTTTGTACAGAGATATTTTTATTTTATTTTTTAGTTTATTTATTAAGGCCCAAACAGTATACCTAATACTTAAAATTAGTACAAAGAAAAAACACATACACCAATTAAGTAGCCGCTAATATATCTAACGAATACATTAAAATTGACAGCAAACTTATAACTTAATTATGAAACTTTAGAATATGGGCTCGAGAGAGAAAAAAACACATATTATTGACAGATAATACAAATAAGGGAAGACCCTTATTAACAATATCCATCAAAGTGGATATGTGAAAACATAAGTTGTACTTTTACGTAGAACAATTAGAAGTTAGAATTTAGAATGTTATTAATTTAGAAGAATTTAGAATTTAGAATATATGGAAGAATAATATGGATAAGGTGGATGGCAGTATAAACGAATTAAGTAGAGTACTTGGGCATTTCTTTTATTCGTTTTCGGTTTCAATTGCAATCTTAATATTATCCGATGCAGATGTTAAAACACATTTATCACAGCGAGGTTACGTATGGTAATCTCGATGTAATTGACGAATTTCGCAATGACAAGGTTGCTTGGAAGACACAAGCTCCGCTTTCTACTCTCACAACATAGAAAAATGAATGTCTACCTAATTGTAAATGGTTGATGTTGGAAAAGAACAATACGTGAGTTTATTTATGGCTAGACCCTACCCTTTGATTCGGTGGTGGCTACAAACCGACATACTTTAATAAATCATTTATTTAGTGAGCCTACTTTAAATAAATGATTTATTTTAAAAATTATAGAATAAAATGATTTATCTTTTAATACGTTAAAAGTATATGGTTCTGAACTACGCGTACCGCTGTATACCTATCATGTTTCTTCCAACTCTTGACATGACGATACTATATTAAAATAACTTAAAATTATTGTTATTTAAAACAACTACAATTTTAAATAACAAAATCTCGACCAACGAGCGTCCACTGCTGGACGTCTCTTGCAGGGTGTCTTGGGATCATATCATAATCAAACGACATATGAGCAATAAAATAAGTCAGAAAGCTATCTTGTTCTGTTAGTGTAAGGTGAAGAGAAGTTTTGACTCACTTAATGAAAGGCTTCGTTAACTAAATATTTATTAAATAAAAATAAAATCACTCAAGCAAAATTATAAAAATATAAAGATTTTTATCTAAATAAGAGTTCGATAAAGAGAACTATATAGAATAACCACAGAATTTAGAACACACAGAATCCTCATCCAGCCTTTATTGCATGCTCTCTCGCTCGCTCACTCATCCGTGTGTCTCACTTCACACCCACGTAATGTTGCTAGCTCACAAACTTTTCCCATTTTCCTCATTTTATGGTAAACGTTAGAGGTAAAATAATTACTTTCCACTGCTAAATGAATGAAATGACTAACCGCCTGTTCGAGAAACACTAAAGTGGAGTGGTTTTTGATACTTCAATATTAGTCGTGTACACGGATTCTGTATTTTGCTAGATATTTATTGTGTCTACAAGTTCGTAATGCTGACGTAGTTGCAAATATTTGCTGATGTTTTATAAACAGCACACCACAATTTCGATGCATTTGATTGGAACGTAATTGAAGCTATTAAAGGTGGGTCTAAAAATAACTGAGCGAGTGAGTCAGATGTTTGCAAGCGAAGGCCTTCCATGTAACTTCCGAGTTCGTTATCAACATCTGGTTTATAAAGCCTAAGGTCTTGCGAATGGACCAGAACTGGCGTTGGCATCGTTGCTTAATCAATATTGTTATTATAATTAAAAGACAGATTTACGAGGTGATGATAAAAGACATGATATTCTTCGAATAGTGTGAGCTGCCAGTCATTTATTTACTTATCAACTTACGACTATAGATAGCATCACAGAAGTTTCACTAAGTCACTAGAGTAGAGTATCTATAATATTTGTTGCCTACCATTATTAAATACAATAACTGTTTTTTATATTTTTCATTATTCAAAATGTTATCAAGTACCTATAACAGATATACCACCGAGCAATCCTTGCGAGTTGAGTCAGTACAAAAAAACAGATCCGTTCTCTGAGCTAAGATGGGATGACTTATGGCTATGAAACATGATCGAGTAATGGAGATGCTATGCTCGGATGTGATCAGACATGAAAAGTCCATAAAATAATAGGTTCACAGATATAGTTCAAAGAGTTGCGAAGCTATAATGTGGCAATAGATGGGTCGAACAGCCCGGAGAACCGATGGACAAGTCCGCACCGGGAAACGCAACCGGGGACCTTATCTATCTGGACAATAACAAACGAGTTGCAGGGAGCCCCCTGAAATCAAACGACAGATGACCGTGTCGTTTGTTATTGCATCGCGATAAGAGTTTACGTATATCAGTCTAATTAAAGCCTCAAACGTTTGGTAATATTAGGCATTTCGTTCGCAAAGTTACCTGTGTGTGTGTTAATATTCTTTACAAACCTATATACCCTGATCTACCGCGTCTCTTCACCCAACAATGGGCGCCTATTCATTATTTTAACTCTTAGTGGAAGTAGTGATGCTCAAATTTTTTTTAATCCGACAATTGTTGTTGTTGTTGAGCGTTAGGTAAAATAAACAAACAAGCTCTCTTCAGCTTTAACGTTAGTATACATCTGTCGTGAGTATAGTTGAATTTAATTATGTAATTGACGGCTGCACTCAATGAGTTTTTGCCAAAGATTGCCGAGTGTGTGTCGTGCTGCGTCGCACGAACAAGCTTATGACTAAAGGCCCCGAATGGATTCGAAACTGGTCGGGCAATTTCCGATGAAAATAAACGTGAGTTCAGCCGTCAATTACACAATTCAAAATAGTATATATTGTTTAAATTATTAAATCGACGATACCTGGTCTAGTTCATAATTTCATTATCTGTGCGTAGGTACCGCTATATTCTATAATGACTCCTAGTCCTATATCAAATGAGTGAATTAATTTTTGGGTTGAGAAAAGTGAATTGTTTTTTTTTCGATAATCGAACTAAGAACCTCGGGCTTTTAAAGCGAGTAGGTACTATTATTTTCTGAAACCTCAGAGACGCAATAAAAAGCTTACTCACGCTATGGGGGTAACCATTTAAGGCTAGGAACCTTGAACCTATGCCTTTATACCTACGGGAAATACTCCCATTTCCTCCTACCGGTGGATATTATGTTGATGTAATAGTCGGCTTGAGTTTTGTGAATATAACTAGATACTAGGGTGCGGTAATCAGGTATTCTATGAATTCACGTCGATACTAATATAATGATCGTCGCATTACCGGCCCACTACACGGGTCTGCTCTCAAAAAGGGCCATAGTCCAACCTAAGCCAAGTGCGGTTTGGTAAAATTCACACGCCGTTGAGAATATTATGGAGATTTTTTACCAGCATTTTCTTGGTAGAATCTGTCTTCCAAAATTGTGGTAGAGTCTCTACAAACAACAGACTTGACGTTTGAAAAGTGCTTAGGTTTATTTACCTACCGGTAATAATTGAATTTAAAATTTAGAATGATGCTGGAGTATTAAGAGAAAAGACGAGACATAAAAGGTCTCTATTTTTATTATGTTTACTACATTTAGTTCAGCGACTATAGGTACTATGAGCTACAAAGTCACTCAGTTGTATGTTTTTATCGACTTGGAATTCATTTCCGTACACTATCATCATTGAGAATAAATGTATAAAGTTAAAGAACTGGACTTGATTGAACACTTACTTCCTTAAAAAGGTATGATTTGAAGTTCAGAGGAAGTATTGCGTCGTTTACTTTAGGGTTTTATTAACTTGATCTTTGTTTTTAATGATTGACAAAAATATATTCGCATTCAGTATCAAGTTTCAAATAAAAAAGATACAAGATTTAAAATTGTTATAAAGTTCGCTTCAAATTGTTTTCCTACTCCTTTTGGAACTTGGGTGAAAAAAAATTATTTATCGTTTTGTTTCACTCTATGTAAAGATAGAGAAAAAAGATAATACATTAAAAATGTCTCGGAGTATTAAAAAGGCAATTTCATAGAACTACAAAACGTTTTATGGTGTAAGCTAAAGGTTTGGAGGTCATGGGGTGGTATGACTATCGACAAACGAATATTTCTTGGAATATTGATGTAAGCCGAGAAACACGCTTTTAGCGTTTCAAATGTCCGTTTGATTAGTAATAATATGAAATAGTTTTTTTTTTCATATAAATGTGAACCATGATGGACCTACTACTGCCAAGAGAAAGTTTATAACTTTATAGAGGTGCCTAAAACCCAAAATCTTCAAACAGTGTTGCCAGTGATGACTTAAGTATCTCTACGTGATCAAACCAGAAATGAGGAGATCCGTAGAAGAACTAGAGTTACCGATATTGCTCAGTCAGTCGCGAAGCTGAAGTGGCAATGGAAGGGGCACCTAGCTCGGAGAACCGATGGCAGTTGGGCTCCTAAGGTGCTGGAGTACCGACCCCAAACCGGTAAACGCAGCGTATGTCGGCTCCCAACTAGGTGGACAGACGACATCAAACGAGTCGCTGGAAGCCGCTGGAAACAATCGGTCCAGGATCGTGGATTTTTGAGAGCCCTACAAAAGACCTATGTCTGCAGCAGTGAACGTCAATCGGTTGTATTGATTGATGATAAATAATTTGGCGAGTGTTATACTTACAACCACAGCTCAAGAATGATAAGAATGAACTGAATGCTTTATACTGTAGGCATGAAAAAAATCGATAAACGACGATCGACGGGAACGTACGTTAAGGAGCATAATAAAAATATACTGTAATTTTCGCTTCGTGCAAGTGAACTTTACTGCACTAACCGTCCAAGAGGACATACATTTTCTATAGAAAAGCCATTTACAACGTTTCTTTATTGTTTTGGATTGTTTCCAATTTCAATGTACTCGTATACGTGTACCTATTTCGTAATATCAGGGTTCAAGTTCGAAAGATCACTTTATGCAATCAAATTGAAAGATGCAATAGATAGTTACGAAACAAACCTAATAAAGTATACTCTACCATAGCTTATCAATTTATAAAAGGTATAACAAAAAAGCTTCAAGGCGTCAACATTTTTAACTTTATTTGTTTTGCATCATCATCATCATATAGACGTCCACTGCTGGACATAGGTCTTTTGTAGGGAGTTCGAAATTCCACGGTTCTGTGCCGCTTGGATCCAGCGGCTACCTACGACGCGCTTAATGTCGTCCGTCCACCTCGTTGGGGGTCGACTAACGCTGCGCTTACCAGTTCGGAGCAGCCATTCCAGCACCTTGGGACCCCAACGTCCATCTTTTCTCTGAACTATGTGCCCGGCCCATTGCCACTTCAGCTTCGCGACTCGTTGAGCTATGTCAGTTACTCTGTTTCTTCTAAGAATCTCCATATTTCTGATTTGATCGCGTAGAGATACTCCGAGCATAGCTCTCTCCATCGTCCGCTGAGTAACTCTGAGCCTTCTTATGAAGCCCATACTTTTTTAGCTTATTTCGATATGTACAATTGAATAAATGAATATACTTTTATTTCACACCTTAAAAAAGTATTTATTTAGAATTTATTATCACGTATTAAATACTTATAAATTTAAATCCTGGTTTGTGAATTTATATATGAATTTAAAAAATTATAAAACTTACAAGTTTCTGCTTTTCCTGTAAATGTTAATTTTCTTTCAGTTGTTTTACAAATTAAAAGTATGAATAAATAAATAAACAGATTATGTTTTTAATTATTTAATTAAAGAGAAATGCCGCTCCTTAAGCACTTTTAATTATTTGAATGGAAGCAAAACCAAATATATATTTTTTATTTGAACTAGAACCTATAATATACTAGCTGTTGCCCGCGACTTCGTCTGCGTTTGATTGTGTTCTTAAAGTATTCAGTATCTCTAAGCCTTAAATGAGTATAGTAGTATATATACCTATATATATAACATGTGACTGTCAATTAATTAAAGACAAATAATTTGCAATAAAATAAAATTGCGACTATAATTAAAGATCTAAGCTATCCTATCTCTTAAGTTGGACCAGACTGCTCACGGTGTGCCAATTTAATTTAAAATCGGTTAAGTACTTTAGGAGTCCATCGCGGACAAACATCGTGACAGGAGATTTATATATATTAAGATTTCAGTCAGAGACATTAAACTATACAGAATTACGTTAGCAGATTATGTTAGAGAAACGTCGGCACAGCTTAGTCCTACTTTACTCACTTTACTTGTTACGTAATAAATAACAGGCCATCCGGGCTTTTATAACTTGGATTACCCGAGTATCTGCGGAACCTGACATTTCGCATTCCTACTTTTGAGGTGTCAAGCCTTGAATGGGGTGTTGTGAAACCAGTGCACATACCCAAACAAAATTTTCCATTCAAAAACAAATTATGTGCGTGTTAAGTATGTTTAGGACATTTGATGCTCCGGTTATTGCGAAACCTGTTTAGATGGCGTAGACAATATAGATTTTACACTATGCGGTGATCTGACCGTATGTTATTCATTGTTCCTGGGTCGGTTATCTTTATATTTATATTTCTTGTGTGCTTGTGTAGGTATGTCACTTAACTCCTCCGAGACGGCTGGACCGATTTGAATGAATTTTTTGGTATACGTTTGGGTGGCACCCTGGATAGTTTAGATTCACAAATTAGCCCGACAGATGGCGCTGGGGTCCGCTGGTATAATTTAATAATAAACAGTTGACATAACTTTGTAACAACGCAATATGAATTTTAACAATTATTGCTTTCTTATATTTCCTGTGCAAACAAAATTACAACAAAATTTAAGTTGATTATATAATGATATAGTTTTTAATTTTAAAAATACGAAAGTGTGTTTGTTTGTTTGCCCATCTTTAACACCCTAACTAATCAACCACTCAACTTGATTGGCATAGATTTAGTTGAAAAGACGGAGAGTAACGTAGGTTACTTTGTGACCAGAAAAACAATGGGGTCCCACGGAATGTGTAACTTATATAAAAAAACGTAATAACTGCGCACGAAGGAAGCGGGCAACAGCAGCCTAGTGATAATAATATAATTTGTTAGTAAAGCAAATAAACAATAAAGATATTTTTATCGTGAGGAAACGCCATTTCAAAGTTACATCATCGGCAGGCTTTTACGATTATTATCATTAATATTATCAAGTCCGGGACAGAGGAATTATAAGCCCGGTCAAACGAATCATATTTTGTAAACAAGGCTTAATATAATCTTCAACTTTATTGTCTTTATCAACAAATACATAGTAACATATTAAATCAATGATTAAATACCTTTCTTAGAAATGTAGAAGGCAGGCATCATCATTCGAAATATGGTAACGATAAAAATATTAAGATTACGTGATTTACAGAACAAGACTGTGAAAAGATAAATATTATAAAACGATCAACTGATTAATTTCGCGAAATTATTAAGTATTTTCCGGATTTAGGCGTGGCGTGACTCGTGAGGCGTGGGTGTTAAGCCTCATGTACCGGTGACACAGACAATCACCTCCTTCAGGTTAATGGACACAGGGCAGCACGATGCAAGACGATTTTCTGGCATGCCCTGCGAAGTGTTGCTCTCTGCTCATAGGCGACGATTTTCAGGAATTATTTATACAAAAATAAAGACATTGTTTTTAAAGAATTCAAAACTACTATCATCATGGTTGTTAGCACTCTAATTAATAAAACTTAACGAAATCTCGGATGCAAATATTCGCGTGGGTCATATACCAAACGAAAGAATACAAAATTCGCCCTATTTACCCGATAGATCACATCAAAAAAATATGGATATCCTAAAAGATAACAAAGTTTAGTTTCACGTTGTGATGTCATGTGATCTTGTATAACCAGTTGAATTCAAAACTCAATCAAAAATGTCTGATACGTAGATGCATAAATAAAGGCTAAGTAGATACGGCCTTTATAATATAAAATTAAAAATTATTATGACAGTTTGCAAAACAAAAAAAAAACTTCTGATTTTTTTATAAATGATCAAGTTATTATAATATCAACGATATTCATTTAGGATTTCGGTCCATAATAATTTACGTATTTCTAAACCAGCTTACACTATACGGGCATGGCGATAACATGTACTGACGTCATCCAACCTGTATCTAAGGCTTTATATCTCTATACCTGTTTGGGTGAAACTTATTTTTACCCTTTCTATTTGTATTTAAAAGTACCGGGCAACCAACCTGTCTTCATACTACTTCTATATTTTTAATGTCTTGACAAGCAACTCTCAAGTTATTATAAAATATTTCTGCGGCTAAAATTTGTTGTTTAATATTTAATTTGCTGAACATTAAGCCAGTTAGTGGGTACGTCAATCATTCAGACAGTAAGTAAGTTACTAATTTCTCAGACCGCTGACTAGATAAAATCCTTTAAATAATATACGTCTATAGAACGTGTAACGGAATTACGAATTAATGTTGATGGGTTTATAAATATATTTCATAAGGAATCACCATTTAAAAATATGAAAAGAAGAAAACAAGCACATTTTTTTCCCATACAGACAAATTTAAAACATTCTGACTGTTTACTTATGCCAACCCTAAAGGTCGACTCGTGCATAGTACCTACGTTCATCACTTGACTTCACTTTTGCATGTGATGTTAGGGTTGTATATGATTTCTTTCAGTATAAACTATTGCAGTGGTTTACTCAAAAACTATCAGCGTTTCGGTTTAACAGATAAGTCTCAGAGACAGTAAATAATGTACCTTTAAAGCCTCTGAAATATTATTTCAGTATTCATTTCCACGTTGTACCTACTCTATTTTTTAGAGTGTATTCGACGAGTAGAAGCTTAGGACATAGACCTAATTATGATCTGTTGATCAAACCTCAAAACATATAGTAGTATGTAGTAGTTCGATTTCTAATAATGAGTCCGAATCTGAGGAGTCCATATTATATCCAGTACCGAGTAAAGGACGTCATCCTAATTCCGAAAATGCTCAAATTATTTAACAGTATCTACGGGCATAATACAAGAATAAACGAAAACGCTTTAATTCTACACCGTAACAGTAAAATAACAAAAATATAAATAGAACAAGTTAGATAGAGGAAACAATTTGAGGGCTTTATCACAACATAGCGATCTCTTAAAGCCAACCAAAAAGGCGTAGATAGTAGATACATATTACACATGTATAGATACATAGTGAGATGATTTATATCATAGAGATCCATTTTATTCGAGAGTTTCCAGGTATCCATTATAAACTTACGAGTTTTGAGAACTGATGATATCATTGGTTGTGTTTTGAATATTGGTAAAGCGTCTTATTGTCACTATACATTGCATGGTTATCTTTCTATTTGTCATATCGTATCGCTACAGATAAGTACTACCCATTACTTATGCTGTGGCTAAACTTATCATTAAATAAATAAATAAATAAATAAATATAATAAATTACATATTAAAAACTATATAAATTAATACATTTGGTGCATGTAAAAGAAAATTAGTTTTCTTATCTTATTTGCTGTGTCGTTTTCAGAATGACTGCTATTACTTTTATTGTTCACTTACATTTCGTGAAACTTAATTTTTTAAACTTTTTCAACATGCATATTTATATAGTAATGCATAAATATAACTATAAGGTTGTATGTAATTTTAATGACGACCAGATCGGAATACAGCAATTCTGCTTGTTACGAGAAATAAACATGGCAGTAGTAGGCGCCGGACAAGTTCTGTCACAAGAAACTTCATCATCATTGTATCAGCCCATTACCAACCCAAAACAGGGCACGGGCCTCTCACTCTGAGTAGAGGTTAGGTTAGCTTAAGTACATCTGCCTTCCGAACCGGTGGTAGAGTCACTACAAACAGACTGACTTGACGTTTCAAAAGTACTTATTAATTAGGCCTACTTGAAATAAATGAATTTTGAATTTGAATGGTTGCAACTGGTTTTTAATTTCTAAATTAAAGTCTGATCTGATATCTCTGTGAAAGGCGGATCGCTAAATAATTTTAGCGTCCCAAAGCCAAGTCGTTATGTTCGGAAGTACACAACTAAAGCTAAATGACGAGTTTGAAAATACCATTTTCGTCACTTTAGCTGGATTATAGGTTCATTTTATTCTGACTGTTGTATACATACAGACAAGGGGTGCCGGTTCTTAAAAGTTTGATTTGTAAGTTAAACGTCTATTATTATGATAACTTATATATACCAAAGCAAGTGTAAAGAATAACTTCGACATTACTCTGTTGTTCATAGTAAAAATTGTCTGAGTTTAACGAATCGCATTTTGAGCTCATTGAATTGATACAAGAACAAAGTTTCAGAAACCGGCACGGTGGCTAAAAATTGGAAATATATAGCACTTTGACCATTACGTAATAGTTAATTAACTGGAATTATCGAATTACCTCATAACAATGATATGTACGAATTTAAATCGTACAATAACAATGTTTCAATGCATTATCGTGGCAGATAATTATTGTTGTTCATCATTTCACAAGTGGTTATCTTTCCTGCGTAGGTACCTAAGGGTTTTTTTCTAGTTTATCATTCATTCACATATCATTCATCTAACGAAAATACCTTAGACTGAAATCCATCTCTGTCTGACGTAGAGTGAAGGGGTTTAAAGAGACATGGTCCAATAATAATATTGAAGGACCAATGTCAAATCTTTAATCGTTTTCAAAAAGCATATTATGAATGATAAAACCCAATCCAAACCAATTTAAGGATTGGAGGAGAGGTGGAAAAAAGGGGTTATTGTACCGAAATTTGTATATGAAAATAAACTTTAACGTGGATTTCCTTACTCCAAGTTACCTTTTGACTGCAAAGGAAAGATGCCCTAATTCAGTAAAATTTAATACCATATCGTCATTTATTAGGCGTAAAAAAGTTTCTGTATAGTTATGAAATCTACATTAAAAAAAAATAATAATAAACGTGTTTTTAAAACGCAATCTCATGAACTAATAAAGTTGCCTTCATCTCCAATGTAACACTCGTTTATACCAAAGAGTACTTAGATACATGAATTAATTATTATTTGTTTTTAACATTGGAACGTTTCCAAAGTCAGGTCGAATCAAACTCGACCGTGCCCCACGTTGAAAAAGTTTTCACAAGTAATTTTTTTTATTGCAATTACGTGTCTATGCTTGTTTCTAAAGGATGCAGTCTATTTTCGATGAAGTTTGCGATGGTAAATTGGTATATGGTATATGATACAATCATCATAATTTAATTTTGTAAAACAAAACATTAGTCTTTATTAAAAAAGGATTAGAAAGGATATAAACAATCGACTTACTAGAAACGGACATAAATCGGTGATTTCAGCATACCGACTTAGAAAAGTGCAGAAAACCTTTGTAGTAGTATTCGCTTTTATAACATGATACGGAAGGTATTATAAGAATTACCTTTACATAAGTATAAAGATGTATATATATAGTCCACCAATCCGCGCTGGGCCAGCGTGGTGGACTACGGCCTTAACCCCTTCTCATTGTGAGACCTGTGCCTTGTAGTGGGTCGGTAATGGGTTGATATGATGAATTATAAAGATTGTATAAAAACACATTTAATACATCGAGGTTATTCTAATCTGTTGATGAATTTCTTGAAGACAAGGTTGCTTGGAAGCAAGACGCTCAGCTTTCGTGTCACAGAAGATAGAACAATTATTGTTAAAATGTAAAATGATTTTACAATAGAGCAACTGCTTGCTGTGTTTCTTGCCGGCTTCTTCTCGGTAGAATCTGCCTTCCGAACCGGCGCGGTGCTAGAGTCACTACAAACAGACATAACTTAACGTTTCATAAATGTTTATGTCAGGCAGACTTGAAATAAATGAATTTTGAATTGCATTGCATTGAGCTTTAATTTAAAGCAAATAAGTATTTCCAAACTAGAAAACTAGAATCCTCGATTTCGAGCGCGCGAATTTTGTACGAAGGCTACTGTAAAAACCTAACTATGTAAGTACATTCACCTATTTATAGATCATCAATTACAATACACCATGCAAACGTCGTGTGTGAGGAATGACAGACAATATTCTAATGGAGTTTAAATAGCTGTTTAATCTAACCTTGTTGTTTGTTAGTATGGTATTTTTATGGCCAAAGTTTTAATGTCACGAATATCATAAATGGTTTTTAGTTAGGCCTTATCCGAGGCTTTGTACCTAGCAATTACCATGCTATGCATCTACCACTGACCTCTTTTTAAACACACTATGGTATATAATGAAAATTAAGGCTTATTTGCTATACTCCGCGAAAAGCTTTTCGCAAAATAGGCTTAATTTTCATGATATATCATGGATTTCGGCAAAGTAACGCCTGCTTCTATCCAATAACACACTATGGATTGGCTGACACTACCGGGTTTTTTTTACATTGCGCCACACATTACAATATTCACAACACCACATATGTGATGTGTGGCACAACCTATAAAAAAAAAAGGTGCCAGCTCAGCATTGTGCTGCATGCGCCAGTGGGTGCATATTTCTTCGTAACGAACTTCGAAATGCCGGCAATTGGTCGGATTATTAGGCAAGACTGTCCTTTTTAAATTTTGCCATGGGACCTTTGGATATTTAAGCTTACTGTTGATGTTTTGTTTAAAAAAAGAACGTTTCTCATTATGTATAGCCTACACAGCCAAATGCAAGCATTTGGCTGTGGAGGCTGTGGAGGCATAGCATGTATATGCTATTGTTTATAAGATGTTTTATTAACGTCTGATTTATCATGCCGCCACCGAATATGCGCATCATCTCGCAATTTTATCATAAGTTTTACATTAGATGTAATCCAAGGACTGTATCTCTCTCTGAAAACTCTTGTTTTTTTTGGTGCATGTTTATCAAACAATTTATATATTTATTATTTATTAAATTATAAACAATTATTAAAAACCGATAGCATGTCATTGACGCAGTCCGATGACGCAACGTCAACCCATGGTATAGCATCGAGATCCCTATTAAAAGTATCCATGCATACACTCTTAAGAGGCCTGTACACAACAGTTTTTGGCAGAATTTTTCTCTTCTTGATTCTCAAAACACATTCGAGAAGTGCGTGACTACTCAAAGACGGGATAGATGTTACATTTACACTTGTAACAATATCTGTCTTCGTTCACTTCCCAACAGTTCAGCCAAACTACTTATCACCGTGCGTAGTACTTCGTAGTATTACTGCCAGCCAGTAATTAAATGTATGGCCTGAAAGGATTAAAATAGGGGATGGTGATAATATGTGCAACAGCTAGATATATAAGAAACATAAAAACACAAAGATTTCCTCGTAAATATACAAAAGCCACATTTATTTTTGCTTCGGAGTCACTTTTCTTTGTGTTGTTGGCTTGTACTTTGTATGATATAGTAATTGATATATATATTTATTTTTAATTTGTTAACTGCTCTTCTCCTGTGTACAACCTAACCCTTAAGTCTGTGTTTTTTTTTTGTTTTTTCCTTTCCTTGATTGGGTTGCCTGGCAGAGATCGCTTTTTAGCGATAAGGCCGCCCATTGTACCTGTGTCTTATTGTGTTGTTTTTGTTTATAATTTAATTTCTGTTAGGTGTACAATAAAGCGTATTTCATTCATTCATTCATTCATTTATTTCCCATTAAGATAATGAAAATAGGTTAATTAATCTCATCATAGACAAAACAAGAACGTTTAATGGCCTAACGGCAGCTGCGTATTAATAAGTAATAACTAGGTATTTAAGTAAGTAGGTACCTATTTCTTCATAATGTTTCTTTGTATTCAATAATAGGCAATCGTCCGTTTACCCGAAAATTTCTATGTATCATCAATAGTTTTCTCAGCGCATGCAGGTATAATTTTTCTACTTTAGGTTACACTATTGCAATTTTCTAAAGAATATTTAATTTGAAAAATAATTATAGATTCTTAATAATTTAGCTAAATATTTAGTTGGTGAAAAAATGGCTATAATCGGTTCAGTAGTTTCTGAGCTTTATAATGTTACTATGGTTATAGAATTAATATGTTTTTTTATGAATGCCCAGCACGTGTGAAGAACTAAATTGATAATAATGAATAATGTAATCACATGCATGATAACCTAGTGGTTTAAACCCCAGCTTCCAATTACAGCTGGAGATTAAAATTTTTTGCCCAGATTATGTCTTTATTAGAAAATCAATAAACAAAACAATCCACACTAATATCACTTTCACAAAAAAGAAAAATAAAACTCGTCGAGCCAATTTTCTTATCTTACCTAAAACTAGAACAAATTATGGTAAAAAGTCCCTTACTTTTGAAGGCGCCAAATTTTATAATAAAATACCTATACTTATAAAAAATGTAAACTCATTCAATGTATTCAAAACTAAATTAACTTCTTATATATTAAGTAATACCAATAAATTTAAAGACGAATACATTGAATGAGTAGATAATAGTAAAATTGAATTTAGTTTAGTCTAATGGCGAAGTGTATTAATTTATTATAGAAAATTAAGTTTCCTATGTAAGTGACTTAGGTCTTTTTATGGGAATAAATGTCTTTAAACCTAAACCTTATATCTCCTGACAAGGGATTAAATTTACGTACCCATCTGCCGAAGCACGGCAACCGGGAATAGTAGAAGTTTATCCGGTTTACTATTACACGCCAGTGCTCGGAAAGTCGAAAAACTGTGGGGGAAAATAAAATTATGACCTTTCCCAGCGAGAAAAAAATGACTCCTGCCTCCTTAACACTTAACAATTATTCGTTGTAAAGTTAACATCACCTGAGGATGCTCCGGTTTCGGAGCGAAACGTGCGTAGAGGGTACATTGCCGAGGATCTGCTTGGTGTGGAGTATACGGATTGAAGTAATTATAAATTACACAATACAGATTTTCCTGCTATTCGCAGAGTATAGCAAATTAAGCTTAATTTTCATAATATATATTTCCGCAAAGTAACGCCTGCTTCTATCCAATATCTAATAATCGGGGTTTATTCGGGGGATATAATTATCGACTCCTGTCTGTGTTGGTCGTCATAGTTTTATCGCCCGCAAGCATCTAGTTTTTTATTTATGCAACTAAATATCACTTTGGCTTTGAGGGAAAACATCGAACCTGCACTGTGATTTCTCCTTAATGTTCTTAAAAGTGTGTGAGGCCTACTAAACCGCATTTGGCCAGCGTCAAGTACTACGCTCTAACCCTGATGAGACCCGAGCTCTGTTGTGGGTCGGTGATGGTTAAATGATGAATGGCATACCTAGTTCATTCGTTTATCCCCAGCTGCGACTCCTTTTATATTTTAAAAGAAAGATTTTGCAACAATACCTACTTGAATAAATTAACTTTTATTAACTACGGAATAAATTACAATTTATACCATTTGTATAGGAACAGAAACAGAAATTAGCTGATAATGTACTGGGCAACCGCTATCAATAAAATACATTGTGGGGTTTTTTCCATAAGGAAAAAAATTAAATTATTAATTTGTATACATATTAAACAATGCTTGAAATAACCAGCAACGTTAGAAATATCTCATAATCATCATCATAAATTGTCTATAACAGCCCACTGCTTAATTAAAAGGCGTTTCCGAACGGGAGGGTCTACCCACGCTGGGGGATTGGTTAGTGATCGCAGAAGATATGCAATTATATAATAAGATATGAATGATATTCTTATTTTATATGCTTATAATTAACAGTTTCGTAAGGTACAATTTTTGAAAAAGAAAAGTACAGCCCTGCTTCTGCGATTTGATACATCGGCCAGGCTGCTCTTCTTATACACATAGATAAACTAAAACTATAAAAAGTAGTATATGGTAGTAGTACCACAGAGTACACTGCTGTCCGTTCTCCATTTTAACTCCGGGAAGAGGAGGGGTGTTGAAAACTGTATTCACGGCTAGCATGGGCAGGAGACAATAATCTCCCCTGGGAAGGATAGAAAATTTATCTTCTCCCACGGCATTATCAACTCTCAGGGCATTAGCTCACAAGTGAAAATAATATCCAAATAATATATTTGTAGGATGTTTATCCTATAAACTTCTCCTATTCCATGTTCCCGCGCTTTAGCAGCTAGCTTTAGTTTTAAGTTAACGAATGCAGTTATCACCATCACTAACTAATGTTTGTGATGGTGATAACTGCATTCGTTAACTTGTTAAATGTAACATTTTACATGTACCTAAGTGCCTGTGGTAAGGTCTACACGAATAAAACATTTTTGAATTTGAATTTGAATTTGGAAATTTGACGTTAATTATATCCCCCTGTCAGGGGATATTAGCAGGGGATCTTATTTTATCTTCTGCCGGTGCTAGCCCTGCTGTATGCCGTCACATACACACCTAGCCACCTAGCTAATAATCCTATTTAATACTTGTCTTCATACAGCCACTGACGTCATTATGAAGTCACGTTATGGAAAAAAAACATAGTTCGAACCTCGGCCCTTTACAGCTCAAGGTGTGCTAGCCATGGAAATATTATAGCATAGAATATTACGGAGCAAAAAACAGAAGTCACGTCCAATCAATTCACAAGGTCATCTGCTAAGTAACATAATTTCTACAACTAGATGTGGCGAATACAAATTACCGGCCTGCCTGACGCAGCGGTGAGGTCAAGAGGTCCCGTGTTTGATCCCAGGCAGAGACAATTTCGAATTTATAGTGTTCTTATTTTCTTACCTGATCTGCTGGGAGGTATCGGCCGTTGTTAGCTACCTATCGACAAAAACGTGCCGCCAAACGATTTAGCGTTCCAGTATGATGTCGCTTATTAACCAATTAGGCGTATAACAGGTTATCCCGTTACCATAATATCTTCACAGGTGATAAAGCCGTCAAGGGCTAACGTGTAGTGGAATAATTAAAGAAATATACTACGAAAATACACGCATCGGAGTCAACCCCAAAGTAAGCGTAGCTTGTGTTGTGGGTGCTAAGATGACTGATGAATTATTTATTTTTGTATAATATTCAAAAATACCTAAATAATATACAGATAAACTGGCACTGACGCTAAAAAAACATTCTTGTTCATCACCCAAACATTTTCCAGTCGTAGGAATCAAACCCACAGCCTCGAACTCAGAAAGCAGGATCTGAAATGATTAAACAAAGTTGGTCAAACATAATTGTTTCAAAACTCATGAGTTTTTTATTTTTATGTAAGCGATGATGTGGCCTAAGACGGAGCTTGCTTGCCTAGATGATGCCTATTCACTCTTGATTTGAAAGAATAATATTATGATACATTCCAGATCTTTGCGGCCCTAATTAGAAACGAGGAAGCAAAGCTCGCTTAGTATGAGTCCATGGTATATTAACGACGTCACGTTGTAGATCTTTACGATAGTAGAAAGATGTAGATTGAATCTAATTGAATATCGCCTGAAAAGCATTGTTCATAACATTATTATGAGGTAATAGTATACTCCTTACACACTGTACAAGTAAAGTATGCTTAATTCAAATACAAATTCAAAAATGTTTTATTCATGAAGACCTTATCACACGCACTTATGATGTGTTGATACATTTAACATGTTACAGTTATGTTAGTGATGGTGATTAATGGATTTGTTAACTTAAAACTAAAGCTAGGAGGGCTCTAAACGCGCCCTGGTCTAAGAAGAGCCCACAACAAACTTAGCCAAAAACTAGTAGTATACTGTACTCGTTAATATATATGACACACTAAAAAATGCCGTCCTGTGTCAGAAATAAGCATGACAAGATCTGTCACAAAAAGCTATACTATACTACTAATTTTAATAATTTATTGTCATAGCGGCAATAAAGATACATATTCTGCGCAAATTACTCTCTGCCATAGTTCACGATATAAAAGCCCGCTGATAGACAGACGGGTTGATATTGGATTAAATGGGTAACGCCCTTTGGGTACGGTTAAAAATAACACAAATTTCGTGGAACTAATAAAATTCGATCCTCAATATTAAAAAAATACAAGGGGGGTTTTAGTTCAATTTATTTTAGCCGGGTATTAAAAAGACAATCCGAGTTTTACTACCTAATACCGACCACACCTTTTTGTAGCCGGCTAAAACTAGGTATAACCCTTTTAGCCTTAACACAATGATAATTGCTACTACCTTGTTTAAATGGGAAACTGGGCATTAAGTGTTTAATTTCCAGTGAGGTAGATCGTGTTTCAAGGCCTATTTTTTCTCTGAAACGACTTGAAGTATTATGGTTAAGACTTTTATATCAAAAAGGCTACTCTTCTTATTGATTAAAAATCTTTAGGTTATTGGTAATAGTTTAAAAACAGAATAGGTAAAAGTATATGCATAAGTACCAGGGGTATAGCTACCCATATTATACTCGCATATACGTGGATAGGTTGAAAAAGATAAAAATTTAAATGAATATGTTCAAACTTTCACTGAATAAGGGGGCCTTAGTAGCTTATGCTATTTAAATTTTACCACTCTCGTAGTTTCATTCCACTGTTATTGAACGAGGTGGGTTTCAAATTTGGCTTAAAGGGGTCCATACACGGGACAATTTATCGCTCAACAATTCATCGTAGTGCACGTGTGTTTCCAAATGCCTACACAAGTTTCTTATTTTTCTTTGTAATATTAATTCCACGGACCAAGCAGATGTCCCACCTGCAGGACTCGCACAGACAGGAGACAAAAATTATATCCCCCGATTATATCCCCTGACAGGAGAAGTTTAACCCCGTTTATTATTACAAATATATATTATTTGGATAAATTCAAATTCAAATTCATTTATTTCAAGTAGGCCTACTTTATAAGCACTTTTGAAACGTCAAGTATGTATGTTTGTAGTGACTCTACCACCGGTTCGGAAAGCAGAGTCTACCGAGAAGAGTAGTTGCTCTTTTCCAACATCAACATTTACAATCATTTTGCTATCTTGCGGGAGATGAGAGCGAGGCTGGCTGCTTCCAATCTACCTTGTCATTGAGGAATTCATCAAATGTAAATGATATTATTTCCACTTGTGCGCTAATACTCTGAAAGTTGATAATGCTGTGGGAGCATATACATTTATATCCTTTCCTTTTAATAAATTTCAAATGTTACGGTTGCACAAGCGACTTGCACATATCTACTTTTCACAAAGGTTGCTAACTAGAGCGTTCTTCTTGCACGAGCTACTCGTATCAGTGATACCATATCCCGATGCAACAATGTCACAGCGATCGACTGCAGCCACAGATTGCATGTGAGTGTACGGAAGTTCCGAAAAGATGGATAGCTGCGATCTTCGTGTGTTGGTTTATTAAGAAATTTGATGTGAGAGTGTAACACTCTATCTCTTTTTATAGCTCTTACAAACCCCCCCAACTATAGATAGTTGGGGGGGTTTGTAACACGTGAAATCGATCGATGCTACGGGTTGCCTGTGTATAGGGACCTTTACTAAATATATATTTAAGTAGGGTCGCAGTAACGATTTCAATGTCATGCAGAGTCCCTACTTGCTAGTGATTTAAATATTTTACAAACACACTGCTAGTGTCTGTGAAGAGATTTTCTCTTCTCATCGGGAAATAATGCCTCATAAACTATAAACCTTTAAAATTTAATCTCTCCTTTTCTTATTTCCAGGTCCGTAGAAGAGAAGAAGGCGCAAAAATCATTGATGTTCCCACCTTTAACAAAAGAGTCCAAACAACGTAGACACATCAGATCAATGTCAGACGTGCAGAGCAGTACACCATACCGCTTTCCATTCAGATCAAGAAAAGGTCTACATCCCACTCTTACCTACGACTCAGACACGCGTGCGAAGTGCATAGCGTCATACAGACGCAGATTCAATGATTCGTCAGACTCGAGTGATTATTTCGAAGCACCCAAGTATTTAAGCATAGAACACAACATCGTCAAACATTCTGACTCCATGAGGATACTATGAACGCAAGATCTGACCGAGTGCGGCTGAATAATCTAGTTCAAAACTAGTTCAATGTTCGTATAAAGTTCAGTTCACACTGACTATCTAATATCAAAGACAATATTATAGTAAGTGCAGTGAGATATGACTTAAAGGACAGTCCTTAAAAAGAGAGTCAATAGCTATAACATTTAAAGGACATTCGGTTTAACTGTTTACTAATGTCCTTTAATAAAAAAATTATGTAAATAGAAATTCAAGACAATATTTTTTATGAATGACGTAGATAAGTACTTACTTAATTTACATTAATTGATTCGTTGAAACAAATCGTAAAGGTTATCTAAATAATTAGTAGAGCATCCTAAAAATCCACTTAAGCAGAGAATACCGTTTACTTTCTCCCTTTTAATTATCTTTTAAAGTACTTAGCTCTCAAAAAATATGGCAGAGATTGTAGCGTAGACGTACACTAGAATCAAACCTTTATAAAAGTCTCTGTTGAACTCGAAAACTGTGATGGAGACTTGGAGAGTTTGGTCGATTTTATTTATCTAACTTTATTAAAAAAAACTTCCAATGCTGATAGCTTTTAATGTTAGAGTTAAAGAGAGTGAAGCTTTTTAGTTAGCTTCCAACACTGGTAGTCTGATAGTGAGGTATAATGTGGAAGATTGCGAGTCGAACCTTTTTAATTTCTCTGTGAAACCAGCTTCATTTTGTAGACTAGAATCGAAGCTTTTTAGTTAGCTTCCAACACTGGTAGTCTGATAGTGAGGTATAATGTGGAAGATTACGAGTCGAACCTTTTTAATTTCTCTGTGAAACCAGCTTCATTTTGTAGACTAGAATCGAAGCTTTTTAGTTAGCTTCCAACACTGGTAGTCTGATAGTGAGGTATAATGTGGAAGATTACGAGTCGAACCTTTTTAATTTCTCTGTGAAACCAGCTTCATTTTGTAGAAACTTTGATTATAATTACACTCATGAAATTAAGAGTTTTTTCGTTTTTTTACAGTCAATACTTATTTTATTCTATGTTAAATCAGCTTCGAACACTTTGATATATATCATAAAGAATGAGGAAAACTGTAATCTAACTTTATGAATTTTCTGTTAACTAAGCTTTCTGCGAACTGGTGGTAGAAAATACTTTTTTTTTAATTTGTTAATGAGCTTGTAAAACTATAGGAGGGCTGCAGAGTATGATAGACTAGAGTAGAAACTCTTTGCTATTCTACCTTTCAAAACTCAAGACTCAAGAATTAGATTCATTCATAATTTGGTATATATAAATACCTACCTATGATATAAAAGTATTGTCTTGACCTACTTTACTTAATAATAGTATGTATTTGATCGAGTTCTTAGATCTAGCGTGAAAGCAGTGGCGTGCACTTCATACACGCACAAAAGCACTGCCTACCAATTCTTTTATAAAACTTGTTTAAATGGAGTTTTTTTTACCATTTGATGCCATATTTCAGCTTTATGTCTGCCCTGGTCAAAAACTCTGTGCACGCCACTGTGTGAAAGTGGCTTCGATGTTACAGATGAGACTAGATTATAAAATGTTCAAGGACTGTGCAATTCTAGTTAACATTAACCCATCGTGATCGGTTTTAGTGATTTCTATGAGACTGTGATTGTGTAAGAGCTATGGTTATTTATGTATAAAAACAGAATAATAAAAAAAAGTGATTTAGATTGTAATAAACTATTTTTTGTAAGATATTTTAGAAATGACGCGTAGATCATAAATGTAAAAAAAAACCATCAGTCAATTAAAAATATATGTTAAAGATAGGTATAACGTTATTATCTATAAAATATGCTGTGCCACCAATATTTTTAAGTTGTTTTTCTATTTAACCCTTTTGGGACAACAAAAGATCAGCTCCAGTTCAATTTTGACTTACTACCACATAACAGCAGTATTATTATATTAAAGAACAAGTTTTGCATGACGTACTTGTACCTTGACGTCCTTAAAATAAGGAATAAAATTCTAAAACAAGAGCGGCAACAATAATAAAATAATACTGCTTTAAGCGATGGTAGTGAATTCTCCGATACATCATGTAGCATAATTATCTTATTTTATATTTATATACACAAAATATCTTAAGCAATACCTATATGTAGGTAGGTATACTAATTATTTCTACGACCCACTACTGCCTTGCTTTTTATATAATTTACCTACATGTACTGATAATTAAGTTCAAATTGCACAACGATGTAAAGAAACGCGTGGGTATAAATTTACAAATCTTGTTTTTAAGTACCTACTTTATATTTTGTTGTTTATTGAAAGTGAGAGGTAAAATTGCGAAAAATTTAAACGAACATGCCAAACGGTAGGGTTGCCAACATTATGAGCAAAAAGTACGTCAAATTTTATTTGGCAATGATAAAACCACAATGATCCAAGGCACATGTATATACATTTTTGTCTGGTGGGCGGCATCGGTTGTATCTAGTTAACACCCTACCGACAAACACATGCGGCTAAGCGGCGATTGGGAACGATGTCGCGTAGAAACTGATTAGGAGATATGGGCTTAATATAACTTCCATAATACCTAACAGGTTCGCCCGCTACTATCTTAGACTAACACCATCACTTACCACCAGGTGAGATTGCAGTCAAGGGCTCACTTGTGGAATTAAAAAAAAACCAATACAAGTTAGAACATAACAAGTTGTATTAGGCACACCGCACACACACAATTATCTATTGACTATAATCTGAATATTGCCAATAATATTGCCTGTGTGCGATTGAAGTATTGAAGTATTTATTGAGGGATTAATTGAAGTCTGAGGACTACGAGTCACTCAGTGGGTGATGGATTAAATAAAAAAATGACATCAGAAATTACTAGTATCCGTAGAAGAGCTAGAGTTACCGAAATAGCTCGATGAGCCGCAAAGCTTAAGCAGCAATTAGCAGAGCTCAAAGCTAGGAAAACCGATGGACGTTTGGGATCTAAAGGTACAGCATTTGCGACCCCGTACCGGTAAAGCAGCGTTGCTCGACCCCCAACGAGGTGGGCAGATGACATCAAACGAGTCGCTGGGAAACATGCGGGCAGTGACTGTGGATTATGGAAGGCCCCACATAAGACCTGTGTTCAGCATTAGACGTCAATTGGTTGAGAGGCTGATGATAATGATGACTCTTGGATAACTAATGACAGTTTTCATCAACGATGACCAAAGCAATCCCTACATAAGTAACGCCTAATCTAAGGAGCTTCTTAGGCAAACATGAACCATTTACCCAGCAAATTACAACATACAGACATAATACAATAAGGAGTAAGTTGCATCGTTGCGGTCAACGGGTCACCTACTCAGCTCAGTGCCGCAGTACCAGGGCCAGTAAGTACCTGCCAAGGAATACTGCAAAGCTGGTTTTTAGGAGGGACCCTGAGAGTTTTTTTTTTAATAAGCGTCTCCTGAAGCTTTAGGCATTTAGGTGTTACCTACGTTTAGTGAAAACGGACACAAGGTTTTACCATCGTCTAAATGACTATGGTAAAACCATCTTTTTGTTTTCGCTTTTTGGTTTTTTAACTTTTTATTTTATTGTTTAGTAAAATAAATGGAATGTCTGTCATGTGTTATGGCATTATGTATGGGTGGAACCCTTTTCATTTTAATAAATTATTATGTGACACAAAAAAGTGCCTTACGAGAATATTTCTGTATGTTTATTTTGTGAATACGATCTCCTTATTGTAGGGTGCCTGTCTGTACCTGTATTTGCGTACGAAACTTTGGTCCTCGGGCAACTTTACATGAAGTGTTTCAAAACTATCTATAAGCACCTACTTAGGTATAATATACGTAATACGCCATGATTTTTTAGTCTCGATCATCAACCAACCCTTTAATTTATTCGATCTAGAGTATTACTATTATATTCAATATTCAAAGTAATTGAACTATTTCACTAGTCATAAAAAAAATTAAAACATTCATATATCCATTTCGATATTTGGAAGCAGCTGATCAAATTAAGTACCTAATTATCGACTATTATTTTCTGCTGCGTAAAATTGGCAATTAATTGAATTTATAGCGCCGCTGCACCGCGACGTTGGCACTCGATATAGGATTGCTCTTAATACCTACTTTAATTTTCTTAAATTTTTTTTATTAGTAGACATTCGGCAAATTAACTGGGTCATTGTTATACGACGAAGAACCGTTAGCTAAAGATCTAGAGCTTGGTCTCTCCATCAATAACCTATAACAGTCCAATGCTGGAGACTAATAGCCTATCCCAACTAGACGGTTTGCCCGTAATCACCACGCTGGGCAGAGGGGTTGGTGATCGTAGAAAATGGTAGTAGTAAAACGGAGGACGCTGCTGCCCGTGAGGGAGTATCCCTCAGACGCCTCGTAAGACAACCGCAGAAAGAGGAAAGGTAGCGATGACTGTGTTCTCATCTGCCGTCACCACATGGCACCCTTGCTTCCTCCATGCTGTTCAAATGGCAGGCTTTGAGAACATCTTTATTTTATTTTGGTGGTGCCAGGCAGCAGCGACGCCTTAATTAAGTCTAGCACTTGGAAGACTAACCTGGTAACCCGTGGTCATAAGGTATTCCTTATAACCACGGGTTACCTCTTAAGCACGGGTAAGCTCTTGTCCAGCTTATTAGCTGGACAAGAGCTTGACCCTAGAACAGAGTGTTCAACTAGTCTCTGGAGGAGGCATTGAGCATGTATGAATATAGGAAATATTCCTTCTCCAACTTTTTTCATTCCACTACAGTTTATTTGACCTGGTTGTCAGCGATGATGCAGTCTAAGATGGTAGCGGGCTAACCTGTGAATTGTTATGCTATAGCCCAAACAGCGCATAGAAATGTCTTTATCCTATCAATTATCAATCGAAGTTTCCAATCATAATTCGCTTGTTGACTTTTAACGTAGTATTTTTCAAGGATAAGTTGTTATCGTTTGTCACAACAAGAACGGTAACTTTTAGAGGTCATGACGAGACTAATTAGTGCTGTAGGTAACCAGGCTTGCTCAAATTCAAGACCCCAGGAACGCCACTGGCTATAGCAGTGATATTAAACCTATACTCCTGATCTACATGCGCTACATGGCATCCAACCATTTTGCTAAATCGCTTTGCAGCACGTCGGTTGGGTGGTAACTAGCCACTTCCAAAGCCAGAGCAGATGAAACCAAAGAAAACTAGAAAAGTTAAGTTTATATAACCTTAACCTCCACTTATGAGACCACAGCACTACTACGCCAGGAAGGTCGTCAAATATATATAATTTTTTTTTTATGGAAGGCAGTGCATGTCGTGCATATACAAATAATAAAATTTTACCTACGTCATGTCTACCTTGGTTGAACACCCTGTGCACGCCACCAAATGACCGGTAACCAGCACGCTATGTGAAATTAACATAAAGTGTGTGCTAGCCTGCTAGGATATAGCTAACCTACATAGAGATAGTTAGATAAAGCCTAACTTTTTCTAGCCATATTATGCCCGTTTTCACTAACGATAAACAAGGCAATGCTTAAATAACTAACGGCTTATCTAAGGAGTCTCCTTACATACATTAATTTTTCACCAACAGATATCACCTTAGAGTTGGAGAGACGTTCTTTTTTCTATAGACATTGCCTAAATCATTAGGCATTCGATTTAGGAGATTCCTAGGTTTAGTGGAAACTGGTATAAGTGTGCTTTTTCAAAGTAATAATTTACGATGCAGATAGCCCAAGTCATGGGAAGTTGGAAACCCATCGCCTAAATAAAATTTTATATAGAATAACCCTTCACAGGGCGCGCAAGTTGAACAAAATGCCGCTCCGTTGCCATTAATCTGTTAAGCCTCGTGGATCGCAACAAAGTCATGCATTTGACGGCCGATGGCGCAGTGGGCAGCGACCCTGCTTGCTGAGTCTAAGGCCGTGGGTTCGATTCCCACAACTGCAAAATGTTTGTGTGATGAACATGGCTGTTTTTCAGTGTCTTGTTACAAGTATGTATGTATATTGTTCATTAAAAATATTGATCAGTCTACTTAGTACCCATAACACAAGCTACGCTTACTTTGGGACTAGATAGCGATGTGTGTATTGCCTTAGTACATTTATATTTCTTATACTTATTTTATGTTGCTTTAATGGAATATTTCTCTGGACTAGCAGTCACAAAAAAGCTCTACCTACCTAATACTGCTACTCTAGTTACCGGTTGCCTAGGTGGAGGGTATTTGTAGGGTAAGCACTGATCCTCTGACAGGGGATATAATTAATTTGTCCACCTGCTAAAGCACGGGAACATGGAATAGGAAAGGTTTACCACCGTTTATTATTACATTACACATATATATTATTTCTATACTAGTGTAGTAGTGCGCCAGTGCTGTGAGAGTTGATAAACTTGTGGGAGAACTGAAATTTTTATCCTATCCCGGGAAGATAATAATTGTCTCCGGCCATGCTAGCCATGCTACTGAGGATACGTTTTTCGAGAGCTAAATAAAGATAGATTTATTTACGACTTATTCAAATATGCCGGTACCTCTTTTATGCGAGGGCTAATACAAGTTTGCGTACTGCGAGCAACGAATCACAAAACTGTAACAGTTAGTTACTGAGTGCTTTGTGATTGGTCGCATGCCTGACGCAATCTTGGACGCCGCTTAGGACGCAGGTTGGGCGCTGTGGTTAGGCATTGCTTTTAGTTTCTCTACCTTCTCACTCGAAATGTATACATTTTTCTTAAATTTTATGTACCGTTTTGAATATTTATATTCTCATAGTAAAGTATGAAGCAACATCAAGATAAACATAAAAGTGAATTGCGTCACTCGTTGTAACTTCACACTGGACTATCGAGGTTTAATTGATTCGTTCTGATCATAGATAAGATAGGTACCTTATACTGTTTCTGATGAGCTGAACTAAATAAAGTACCTACTACATAGATTGAGTGGACGAACTACTTCGATAACGAAAAGATATACTTTCTTTTCACTAAAACGTTTCCGCATGTCTTGATAATTACTATTGATGTTGTAGCGCTAATAAATTTAGTAAAAAAAACATTTTAAAATGGATTGTATAGGCCGCTCTTTATTCGCACGTATAACTGTAAATCAGCCATGAAAAATGAGGGCGTAAAGAATACATAAATTCTTCCCGCTTCGCGTCGCGTTCGCGTCAAATTCGCAACAAGGGGCGCGTATTTAAACCACACGCCAACTTATGCGTATAAAACAGTGACAGTTCGCGATTCGCGGCGTGTTTTTTGCTTATATATCAAACTTCAGGACACAAAAAACATTTTCTTATCATATTAGGCAAATAATGTATCCATCAATATTGTTAAGAGTAACATACCTATATTTTTATCGCGTGATAACATTCATGTTATAATTATTATCTCCTAAAAACTATGCTTATTTGACTTGCTAGCTTAACGCCCAAATGTGGAGTGGGCTTAACAGTTGACGTCCCCAGAATTACGTGATGATGATGAGGACATATCGTATTGTTTGTATGGTAATATTACGCAAGATGATGACTTAATGTGGTTGTCTGATTATCCAATGGGATTATTGATGGAATGAATTGATGTGCAAAGCGTGCTTGTTTACCAATATTTTCATACCTACCTAGCTGTTTTTAAATGCATTTGTTAAAACTTTTTTTTTATAATAAAAGAAGAACTATTTTCGCAGTACGTATCGACGTTTAGGTACAGTAGCAAAATATTACAGCAATGTTTAGGTAGGTATATTGATTTATGTAACAACATAATATGAAGTATTAAGTAAGTAGTTATGACCCACATCAGATATAGGTAGAAAAAATAAAATGATGTTATTATTTAAACACACAGCTTTTTGCTAAAACTTTGAAAAATAAATAACGTACAAAACGATTGTTATCTATGTTGATGAGCTACCAATTTTCATAGTCTAAGAAGACTTCACTGCAGGGTTATATAGGTAAGTATTTAGACAAAATCTTTTTACTTCATTGGTAGGTAAAGTAGCCTTATCTAAGTAGGTACTTAAATACCACTTCGATTTAACGCAACGCACTATACTTAATCAACACATGATCTGAATTTTCCCAGTAAAATTAGAAGTATTTTCTGTATTTGTTTTCTTCGCAATTGGTTGCCTGGAAGAAATCGCTATGAAGCGATAAGGCCGCCAAATTGTATACGTTATTTTGTCATACTTACTTTTCTTTTTTATGTAGGTACTTTTTGTGTTGTGCAATAAAAGTGTATTCATTTATTCATTCATTCATTCAAAATTTATGATATTTCAAAATTACTCAAAATGCAAAAGCCTACCTACCATCACGAAATGTTTTTTTATTCCACTGTCTGTCAGCGGTCTCACACTAATAGGTGGAAACAAAATTAAAAGTAACATGTTTTCTTGATGATTTTTGTTGTTAGATAATATATATTTATTATCTTATATTAATGAACGTAGTGTTTCACGTGTTTCATATAACACATTAGTACAATAACCTTGGTGTGCAAGCCAAACTCGCACTTTGCTGGTTTTTTTTTTAATTAGAAACTTCTAATGAGACTTCCAAAAAGGTTGCGTTAAACGTTTTACGCTACCATTGATAGGTATTTATATTATCTGACAGATTGTCATATTCTGATTGTGTAATTCAACACCGATATCGCCAACGTCCATACCATGTTGAATACACCGGTTCTCGTCCGATCACCGAAGTTAAGCAACATCGGGCGCGGTCAGTACTTGGATGGGTGACCGCCTGGGAACACCGCGTGATGTTGGCTTTTTGCTTTGTTTTGAATTGAATCTAAAATGAGGAAGTCTATTTTATGGCTATTTCACCTTGTTTTGAATAAAATTAATAACCGAAAAGAAAGTTAGCTTGGTTCGTATTTTTTGGTGAATATTTTGCCTGGAGATTCTTCTACGTATGTACACTTATACACACACATTTTTTTAATTTACCACCATTCGATAAATGAAAGTTAACAAAAGACTGCTGCTACTGGTATTTTCCATATTTAGGGAAAATACCAGTAGCAGCAGCTATCATCATATGAATTCTGTATGAAGGTAGAGGAGTAGGAATAACAATGCAATCCAGCAACGTGTTACTACTCATATAGTCAATAATTATGATGTTTCACGTTCCCCAGCTCAGTTGAATTGCTGAAATTTCAAATCAACACCATATCAACAACGTACAGTAAGCGCCATCTTTAATCGTAGAGAAATCTGCAAAATGAACAGCGCCATCTATGTATAGCGCCTTTCAAACTGAAACAGTTCTAAACACGGACCTCTATTAATCCCACTAGAGGTCAGTGGTTCTACACGAACACTTAAGATGTCGCTATCAGAAGTTCTTGACGATATTTTTGACATTGACAGCCAGCTGTGTTTTGTGTTTTAGATTTTGTGAAATTGTATTGCATCGGCCGGGAAAATCGGACGCTTAAAACAAAGTTTTTAAATTAAATGGGAGTTCTTAATTTAAATTTGATATTTACCCATTTTATTCAATTAAACTAACACGGTATGTAAGTAAATAATAAGATTTTGAAATTCTTTTTTATTTCGGCTTTTATTTTTAACCAAAACAAAATGTGTTGTTTTATTTACAATAAAAAACTTTTATAGAGATCATTAATTAATTCACTGTTGTAATTTTAGGTTCATGACGTAAATTAGTTGTTAAGGTAAAGTTTTTAAGGAAGCAATATGAAACCTTGGTTGGGTTTGTTGTTTATACTTAAGTTTATCATGGCTGATCCTACACCAATAGTCCTGTGGCACGGAATGGGTAAGTAAAAAACGTTTATGTACAATAATATTATACCATACCATAGAATCTGCCTAAGAGGTTATGGCTTGTCTTGCTATATGAGTATTTTTCTTTTTCTACTGTTTGTTTTTAAATAATAAAAGATGTTTTTTTTTTTCAGGTGACACTTGTTGCCTTGTTTTTAGCTTGGGAATGTTCAAGACCTATCTTGAAAAGCAAATACCAGGTGTCTATGTCCTATCTCTAAGAATAGGAAATTCTGCAATAGAGGATTTAGAGAATGGTTACTTCATGTATCCGAATAAGCAAGTAGAAACTGTATGTGATGTATTGGCCAAAGATCCTAAGCTCCAGGATGGTTTCAATGCAATTGGATTCTCGCAGGGAAGTCAATTTTTGTAAGTATTTACTACACTCTCAGCCTACTGCTGCAAGAACCTACTTTGTTTCTGAGTGGAGGTATTTACTCATAAATGCTGTTTTGTGGTAAGCTTTAATAATTATAATTATTACATATTAGGGATAACAATTGCCATCCCAATATGGTATTGCGAAGTACCATGGCTGGTACTGAGAATTTCTTGAAGACAAGGTCAACAATTCTTGCCAATCCTGGGAAGGAAAACCAGGACTTCTTGATCTGTTGTCTAGCTTGTTTAAGACTTAGAAGGCTGTATACTTAACGCTCATTAAGCCAAGCTCCATGCTGGTCAGAAACAATTATAAAGGCTTCTCTTGAAAACCAGATGATCTAGTAGGTAATACATAACCAGCTGTTGCTGTTTTTTTTCAGTTTTTTAAATACCATGGCAACTGTTAAGTTTTCCGGGAATAGAAAGTATATATTCCAGGAACACTTAACTGAATACTGTGCAAGATTTAGCCAAGGATATTTCAACTCTAAAACTTTTCATAGACAATTTTTAAGGGAACATTTTCCAGGCAGTCAGTTATTTAAAAAGTCTGTCTTCATGGTGCAGTTAAAGTAGTTTTGGCAGACATAGGTGACAAACAATTCATTACATATATAAAAATGTTATGATGGTTTGTGTACGCTTCAAAATCTCAAAAAGTTCTGCACTGATCGAGCTGAAATTTTAGCATGATATATAATACGCATCAAGGATTGTTTTTATCTATTTTTCTCAACGATTCAATCACAATGTGCCACAGCTAAGCGTGGCAGGGTACAGCTAGTTTACAATATAATATTAGTATGGAGGATGGAGAATTGAATCTTGAATCTTGACCAATGTGCTAGGGGTCTCACAATGAGAAGGGGTTAAGGCTCCAGTTCACTACACTGGCCCAGTGCGGATTGGTGCACTTTACACACCTTTGAAAACATTACAGATAACTCTCATATATGCAGGTTCCATCACAATGTTTTCCTTCACCTAGAAGCAAGTGATATTTTAATTGCTCAAAATTGCTGCATAACTTAGAAAATTTAGGGGTGCTTGATAGAGTTTGAACTCAGGTCCCTGAAAATGAAGTCAAAGTCCTACCCACTAGGCTATCGCGGTGTCTACGTCCTTAATGATCAATAATTGCTTTAAAAATTTCAATAGAAAAGTAAGGATAATTTTGAGATTCAACAGTCTTTCCAATACTCCATTACTATTCTATATGATTTTTTCTTACAAAAATCATCAGTTTTGTTTTAATATTAATCTTTCAAATTTTTTTTATAGTTATTACTTGATGTTGCAGTAACACCACTAGACTTTATTTGTTATAATTGATATAAAACAATGTGACTAAAAATAAAAATAATATTTTCTTATATTTATGAGAGTATTAAGGGTATAATGTGTAAAACATTATTTTTATACTCATTAGTGGCGTTTGAAGACTATTTTATTTTTTAGTGGATGACCCGAACACGTTTGTTCTGTTCTGTTATAGACGAGCAGTAGTGCAGCGATGCGGTCATAAAGTTGGGCCGGTTAAAAATCTAGTCACAATCGGAGGTCAACATCAGGGCGTATATGGAATACCTCACTGCTTCGCCTTACAGCACGGGACTTGCGACTACGTGAGAAAACTGCTTAACTATGCCGCATATTATAGGTACGAGTACATTATTATATTGCAACTAAATAATTTCTGTTTTTACTTATCGTTAAGCTACTCAAATCCCAGTCAAGATGCTCCAAAAATTATTTACGGAGTCTTGAAACTAAATTTTCAAGTGCAGGTCAACTTTATCAACTCTTTCTATCTGCTACCCTCTTTCTCTCCCTCGAATATTATCTTCTCTACTACTCTATTCTTGCTTTTTCTTTTCTACGCTTCCTCATTCTATTATATTCGACGCTTGCTCTACTCAAAATTCATTCTCTTCTCTATATAACTCTCTCAACTATAAATAGAGTAGAAGTTGAGACAGTAAGGGCACGCCAAGTACGCTTGAGTATGTACTCGCTAGCTACATAATTCCGACTAGAAAAAGCGTTGTTTCTATTGATATAATATATGGCAGCACATTACGGCTTCTTTTATAATTGTGTTTCTGTGTAACATAGATTATTGTTACGACCGCATATTGTGTAATAGGAAGTCATTTCTAACCATTATTATGTTCTGCTCTAATATTAAACGTACGTTTCGCTGCCGTATGTTATAAGAATAGTAAATAGTAATTTCATTCAAATCACTAGGTTCATTCAAAATTTTATATGGCAGATGTAGCGGTGATAGAGGTTAGGACTTCGGTTCTATTTTTGGTGGGCCGAGTTCGAATCCCAGCACGCATGTCCAACTTAACTAAGTTATGTGCGTTTTAAGCAATTAAAATATCACTTGCTTCAACGGTGAAGGAAACATCGTGAAGTCCGCAGGCCTGAGAGTTGTCCATCATATTCTCAAAGACGTGTTCCTTCTTATTGTGGGAGGAGATCGGTGTCCTGTATTTGAGTGGTGATGGGAGATGAATTAATGATGACGATGATTATCGGACTGAAGTCAAAGAACGAAATAAATACAACATACTGTTTTTAGAACGGCAAACGATAAAACAAAGTTAACATGGATAACCTTTTGGCATTCGGCTTCTTATGACAGCTCGCGCGACCTATGTTTTGAGTACCTACGCTACATACGGTTATTTGCAAACATCATTAGAATGACTATAATTTTTGAAATAACATAAGTAAATAATTCTCTCAAAAAATATTTTATAACGTATCTAAACTGCTGACTTTCTTAACCTCTCAGTAGAATATGTCATGCGAAGTTTCAAAGGACAAGTCTGATTTTTTTCTTTTAGAAGTTATCCTAATTTAATGCTAATCTCCCGCAACTCTTTCATATCACATTTTTATATAACATTCATGTCTTATTAAAAACCACATCATTTTTATAGATATTTTATACTATGTATACTTATTACCGTTTAAACTTCCGTTTTAACTGTTAAGCACTTTGAAATATACGAAATGCACCTAATAGTACGATGTGCACGTTGGAATTCCAATTTCTAAGGTTGGAATTCCAATTTCTAATGTCAATCCTGCAATGGAATATCTAGGGTTGATAGAGCACTGCGAAAAGTGTTGCTAGGAATCTCTGGATTTTAGTGGATCGTCAAAAATAAGACAAGTATCAAATATCTTTGCCAAGTAGTGAACATCCATCAATTAGGCTGCTAATGATTAAAAAAAAGGTCACTTTTCACAATAAATCAGTTCAGTAATCTAAAAAAAAAGTTCAGTATTCAACAAAACTTTTAGACGCTTACTTTTCTTCTGGGATTATCCCGAGAAATGTTGGAACAATGGCTACTTCATTCTTGATTATTTGTCTCGCATACAACTTGATATATTTACTTAAATAAACTGAGGTTACATTATGACACTGATATTTTCCTTAAAGAATGTCCACAGAAATTGTGCAATTTTCAACTCATATAATTACAATTGCTTTGAACGTTTATTAAGGGTTTTTTTTTTAATAAATTCTGTGAGAACTTTTTTTTCCCGGTGATAATAAAAAAACTTATGTTTCCCTCCGCGCAATCAACTAATTCTGCCAAAAATCAAGTTGATTTGTTGCTTAGCTAGTAGGGCTTGAAGGAAGGACAAACGGACTAACAAACAAACACATTTTCGCGTTTATAATATTAGTAAAGATACCGTGCGACCCAAAACAACATAAGTACTTAGTACTTATGTTGTTTTGGGAACATATTGGAGAGCTAAACGTGGGTAAAGGGGACATTGTAGAAGATCTGTTTGGTGCGTAGTTTAAAGATTGAAGAAATTAAAAATAAATAACACCATACACATTCTACTGCTTTTCGCAGAGTAGGTACAGCAAATTAAGCTTAATTTTCATAATATACTTTCAATTGCTTAATGGTATGAAATGACTAACCGTTTATTAGAGAAACAACTCTAAAGTGGAGTCGATTTTGATGCTTCAATATAAGTCGCGTACATGGTTTCTGTATGATTTAAATTCTGTGGTTTTAGGCGATGATATAAAGAAATTATAAATTACACCATACAGATTCTCCTATATGGCGCTTCATTTTCGTAATATATCATGGATTTCCGCAAAGTAATGCCTGCTTCTATCCAACAGTTGAAAGTAATTATTTTAACTTTGAAGTGCTGAACATTTACCATAAAATGGGAAAATGAGAAAAGTTTGTGAGCTAGCAACCTTCCGCGGGTGTAAAGTGAGTCGTGCACGGGGCGTTCTCACTGCTTTTGGACACAATGCACTGCATAAAATAATAGCTGACTAAGGATTCTGTATGTTCTTGATTCTGTGCCGAAATCATTAGGCATTCGATTTCGACGATTCCTATATATAATGAAAACGGGCATAAGTGTCAACTATAGTAACTCAACCAAGGTAGCTGATCGCCTTTGCAAATGCCGGATTACTGGATGCATGTGCAAAGCATTTAATTGAACCTAAAAGCTATTTATACATATACAATGTCTGTCTGTGAAAAAAACATAGACTCAAAAAATGTACTCAAAACGGACGGACGTTTAGACGGCAATGTTACGAGTACCGAACAACTGGTTACAACCAAACAACAAACATAACATTAACATTTACATTAACAGGTAACATTGCCGTCTAACTGTTTCTCTAATCACTTTAGCAGCTGACTTTCCTTTTGTCTTGTTAACTTAGTCCCTGGAAATTCGTTTAGTCTCTGGAGCTATGAGATATTGAGCTATGCTTGTTGCCCGATTGCGATGGATGCGATGGCCGATTGGCCGCAGTAGGCCGCAACCCTGCATTCCGAGTCCAAGGCCGTGGGTTCGATTCCCACAACTGTAAACTGTTTCTGTGATGAACATGTTTTTCAGTGTCCGGGTGTCTATCTGTATTTTAAAAGAATTTATTTATATTATTCATATAAATTTCCATCTGTTATCTTAGAACCCATAACACAAGCTGAGCTTACTTTGGGACTAGATGGCGATAGTATGTATGATGATGATGATGATGATGATGATTTATATTTTATCTTATATCTTTAAACGAACAATTCTTGTAAGTATATATATAATTGAAATCTCGGAATCGACTCCAACGATTTTCATGAAATTTAGTATACATGGGGTTTCGGGGGCGATAAATCGATCTAGGATCTAGGATCTAGGATTCATTTTTAGAAAATGTCATTTTATTTGTGTTTTCCGGTAATAACCGGTTTGGTGCTAGTATTTATTAAATAAATGCATGATCGATTGTACAAGTTGCTGTTTTAATCAAAAGTTGCTAGGTATTTAGAATTGATTAGAAACATGTATACCCATGTGTTTATCTCAAATTAATTTCTTGTGTTCATCAATCGTAGTAATTGTCACCTACATTGCAAAATAGATAGTTGTCGACCTAGAATTCTATGCGGCTATTTTATTCTGATACAAACTCTGACTCTGATAAAACGATTAATTTGAATAAGAATTAATACTAAGATAGTAACGTAACCCATTATTGTTTCTACCGATGAAAGTTTAGAAACCAAAGCTGCTATTGCGACTTAACTATGATAGTTTGATATGTACTCATACTTCCTACCTCGCGGACTTTTTTGTAGGTACTACAGAGTACTCACGTAGTACATAGTTTTTATGTATCATCAATAGTTTTCTCAGCGCACGCCAAGTAATACATTTTATAGGCAACATTTAGCTACTTTGGGTTACATTATTGCCATTTTCTTAAGTGATGAATAAGTAAATAAATATCTAAAATTATATTTATTTACTGATTAGTATTATCAAGATGCTAAAGAGTTCAGGCGAGTCCATTTTTGAGCTTCGTGCTAAAGCACTATTGCTAATATTTGACGGTTTTTCATTTTTAATCATTCCAGCGACCTCCCTGGCGCAACGGTAAGCGCTGTGAATTTAAGTAGGCGGTGTCGGATTAGATTTGGGAATTTATATTATCTGCATTTGCTCTGGTCTGGTATGGGGGGAGACTTTAGCCGTGGCTATTTATCACCCTACCGACAAAGACATGCCGCTAAGCGATTTGGTGTACCGGTGCAATGTCGCGTGGGAACCGATTAGGGGTATGAGTTATGACTACCATACTTCCTAACAGGTTAGCTCGCTAACATCTTAGACTGCATCGTCACTTATCACCAGGTCAGATTGCAGTCAAGGGCAAGCTTGTAGTGGAAAAAAAATCCTTAACCTAACCCTTCCCATTCTGCCGGTGCCCTTTCGCGGTTCCGTAATAGGATAGTGATGATGCTGAAGAGGTCAAGTTGTAGATGAGTCGAGTTAACACCCCCTTGGCACATTCACTAGTAAATACGTTTTCCTACTCTGTTTTCCCAGCTGGGTCCAAAAGTCCCTAGTTCAAGCGACCTACTGGCACGATCCTTTAGACGACGCGACATACAAGAAGAGCAGTGAATTCCTCGCAGATATCAACAATGAGAGAAAGATAAACCAGACTTATGTGCAGAACCTGAACAGATTGGACCATTTTATAATGGTGAAGTTCGAGAACGACAGTATCGTGCAGCCTAAGGAGACCGAGTGGTTCGGATTCTATGCTCCTGGACAGGCGGAGGAGATATTAAGCTTGCAACAGTCTGAACTTTATAAGATGGTATGTATGTTATATTAATGCCCGTTTTTACTAAACTTAGTATTAGGATAGGATGTAGGTGATTCCTAGAAAGAAAAAAGGTTTCACGAACTCTTATGAGATGTGTAACGTAAGCGCCGTCTAAAGTTACGATACCGATTCGGCGGATAGAGAAGTTTAGGGGACCCGTAAACTGACATCGATGAAAAAAATATGTGTCACAGTAATTTTATAAAGTGGGTAAATAATTAAACATTTGTTAACTATAAATTCATATTTTCCAGATTTTTTATTAAATACACAAATAATTATTTATTAGTTCATAGTTGGTTTTGCAAGAAACAATTAAAATTATATTTGAATAATAAACAATGTTCATGACATGGAATTATTTGATATAAATACGACCTCATTATCGTTACACTCCAGTTAAAAAAATTTGGAAAATCCAAAAGTGCACGCCTCATAATCTCATTTTTTTATTCATTTTTTGTAAACAATACACGGGAATGTCATAATGATTGCACATTGAAAGTTACAATTAATATTAGCTAGAATAATTACATGGAAATTTAACGACAGTGAATTGAACGCTCATATTAACTAAGAAATTATGTCGTGTGTTACTTTAGATAATTAAAAAAAAATTATTCCGATACGATCATTTTTTCGACCAATTTTGATGCCACATACACCCGTCCATACACGGACGTCCAGAAAAGATTATGTTTAATGTTATTATTTACTATGTTAAACAAAAAAATTGTTATTGAAATGTATTTTATGTGCCTGACAAATTATTTGACTTGATATTAGTGTACTCAAATTAACCTGTAAGTGCAATATAAATAACAAAAAATCAATTTCAGTTTCGAGAAAACTGCTTTTTTTGAAATGTCGAGAGTAGAGCACAACCTCAACGCTTCGCTTATGAGGCGTGCTAAAAATTTAACTGGAGTGTCACGATAATAGTACATATATTTATATATAATTAAAATATATATTTTTAGTTAGTCTCCATTTTTTCGTGGACTCGAACGATGCAAAGATACCTCCCGGTGTCTTAGTGGTTTATCATATGATTTATTAATTTTTTTTTTTTATAATAATCTTAAATCCGTACGAAAAATTAAAGTTATGATAATACAAACACAAAATACAACACCATATACATATGGGTTGCCTAGTGAAAATCGATTGGTGAAAGGTAAATTTATGTCTAGGAATCTTCTTTGATTACGGATGCTTACTTAGGCGTTGCATTGCCCGTCGTTAGTGAAAACGGGCATTATAGTTTTTCCTACATCGGTGATCGCTATATGCATAGGAATCTCCTTAGATTAGGCGTCACTTATTTAAGCATTTCCCTGTTTGTCTTTAGTGAAAACGGGCATAAGACAAGTGACACATCAGGTTCGGACCAACCCATTTTCTGTATTTGTTTTCTTCGCCATTGGTTGCCTGAAGCGATAAGGCCGCCAAATTGTATACGTTGTTCTGTTTTTTTTTTTTTTTTGTCTACTTTTGTGGTGTGCAATAAAAGTTTATTCATTATGACAATACCTATTATATATGTTTCGATACGCGAAAGCGACTTCTCGTTTGCGAGCTGCAAATCTTATACTACTGAAACCTTACACTGTGAGAGTACTCGTGATGTAACAACCTATTTTTTTTATTTAAAGGACCGCCTGGGTTTAAAGAAGATGGACGAAGATGGAAAATTAGTATTCCTGTCTCAACCAGGAGATCACTTACGTTTTACGGAGGAGTGGTTTACAGAAAACATATTAAAACGTTATCTACTCTGAATCAACATTAACGCTACGCTTATTCTATTAACTGATATCGATTATTAATTCTTAGAAAAGTACAGAAAGCAATCTCATTAGAACTTAACTTGATTTGATTTTTATATTATCAAACCAACTTTTAGCCTTAAAATCATGGAGTTGACTACAAATGACAATTGACAGCCGGTTGGTGCAGTGGGCAGCGACCCTGCTCTCTAAGCCAAAGGCTGTAGGCTCGATTCCCATAACTGATGATTTTCAGTGTAAACACATAGTTTATATGTATAATATAACTATTTATGTATATATATATTATTTATAAAAGTAGTCATCAGTTATCTTAGTACCCATAACACAAGCTATACTAGGGGCTAGGTGGCGATGTGTGTATTGTCATAGTAAATTTATTTACGAAATGATTGGAGCAATTATAAACAACTCAAGATTGGCTATGAAATTATCAACAAGCATCTTTGCTTCATATGCTGTAATAAAACATATTTTTAATGTACTAAAGTAAAACTATATCAATTAAGTTTTATACTTAGATAACATCCGAGAGGGTAAAGGAGTTTTTGAAGGGGTGCTTGACGAAGAAATAAATTTTGAGTTCATTGTGTACTTTCGGCGGAAACACCTGATCTTTTTGATCACTTTATTGATTCTCTACAAACAACACATAATAAAAGGTATAAAAGATGTTAGGACTGAGGAGCTTAAACCGTTATCAAAACAACTTTAAATATACCTGTCAAACATTTGAACTTGACAAATACGTATTTGATTCGATACGTAAATATTAAAATACAGGTTTTAAATGTTTTTATTATTCCTTTTTGTTTTATTAAAAAAAAAAAAACATTTGTAACGCTTATGCCCGTTTTCACTAAACCTAGGAATCGCCTAAAAGAGAAAAAAAACGTTTTACGATTACGTTAGGCGCCATCTCAATTACGACACCGACAACGGGGACTCGGCTACTGACACTGGAAAGATGAATAAAATATAAGTTAGGTTTTTTTAATAACCTTAAATCTATACGAAAAATGAAAAACATAATAGTACAAACACAAAATACCTTGTGGCAAGAACCATAGACAAGTAGGTTATATGTGTTGCCTAGTGAAAATCGATTTGAAGCAGGTAAATGTATGACTAGGAATCTTCTTCGGTTAGGAGTTATTTACTTAGGCATTGCCGTGTCCGTCGTTACTGAAAACGGTAATTAGTGCCAAATACATTTATCACTTACAAAGTCTATAAAAGTTACGTTTTTTCTAATAAATAGAGAAGGTACTTACCATATTACAAAACTTTTTCTTATCAAGCACCCGTTAAAAATTAACTACGCACTCTTGGACCATTAATGATAAATGAAACATTTACCTAGAATGATAAGTTTTTAAGGCTATTTTGAACCGTAGAAGCTATGAACTCAAGAATCAGTTCTGTGTTACTATATAATAAGAACAAATTAAGAATTTCAAAAATATAATATTTAACTTTATTATGTAGTTTTCCTTGCTAATACCGATACCTACCGTCGAATATTTGAATTACCATTAAAAAGTAGAACGCGTAAGCCTTAAATAATCACTGGCAACACGCACGTGTTTGATTACGTATGGCTTACGCGTACTTATGGTTTTGAAACGTGGTAAAGTCCTCATAAGAAGGCTCTACGTGATCAAATCAGAAATAAGGACATCCGTAGAAGAACTAGTGTTACCGATATAGCTCAGCGAGTCGCGAAGCTGAAGTGGCGGGCTGGGCACAAAACTCGGCTAACCGATGGACGTTGGGGTCCTAAGGTGCGGGAATGGCGACCCGCACGGGTAAACGCAGCGTAGGTCAGCCCCCAAGATGGTGAACAGAAGACATCAAAAGCGTCGCTGGGAGTCTGGCAACAAGTGGTCTAGGACCGTGAACCGTTACCTACAAAGAACCTATGTCCAGCAGTGAACGTCAATGGGTTGAACAGATGATGTAACTAAAATTGTTATAAATTTTTTATCAAAAAAAATTCTAAACGACCCTATGTGATAGAATATAGTAAACTGAGAATTAAAGCTGTCAATTTTACTCAAAAGTTACGTGTTTCGATACACATATAAGCAAATCCTGTGCCGCCGTATTTGATGGTAATTCATACTAAAAAATATACTTAATAGGCATGATCACACGTCATGAGTGTGAGTAACAAAGAATCGCTAAAATATTGCATTTATCGTATGATATATGATTCATGTACTTATTATGAAAAACGTACTTTTATTCATAACCGAAGTGAGAATGGTATTTATTTTCTATAAATAAAACTGAAAAATCTAGCCGTATTCAAAACTATGACGTCATGTCTATATAAAAAAACAATTTTGTACCGCTTGAAGGTTATGTAGTTATATTATATTATTATATTATATTGCTTTGTTATACCATGTTCTACTACGATAGCTTGGTAATGGAAAATAAACTTTACTATTTTAAATGTCCGATATTCTGATATTTATTGCTTAAACGATATTATTACAATACAATCTTTTAAAAAAAAAACCGAATTATTCTTTTTGGCTTTCACATTTCAAAAGATGCTTTACCAGCCATTTACAATTTCAAAATAGGTTTTACTCTACAATTAAACATTATTAAAAACCTAAGAATACTAGTCAACATGCCGCCCACCAAGGACCACTGAGGTGTCCTTTACTATTACAACCGGCCACCAAGAGTTATAATTTACAATACAAATGTTGGTGTAATCGGTAACAATTAATCGTTATATTTATCGCCAATATAATTATTAATTTGTTATATAATCCCTATTATTTTGTGAGTTAAGATTGCTAAGCTTGTTAAGTTTTTTGTTATCAATACCAAAATCATAATCTTTAGCTTTGCAGCTACTTACCTACAGGTGCTCTAATTTGCCTATGATGTCACGAGTGCGGCCATGAGACCCAGCGAGCGTTTTCGGGGACAATTATTTATTTAAATATAATTTGCTTTTGATATCAACAAGACAAGAGGTCATGTAAGCGTACATATATCAATATTTAATAATGAACACATTGAAAATACTGGTTTTTAATGAATCTTTGACAAAAGTATTTTATTCGAACATGCTTTCTAAATCAGTCAACTTAGGAGAGTCTTGCTTAACGGGCGTTTCTACAAAAACGCGCACGCACGTGTTGTTTTCCGATGTTTTCTTGATGAACGGCGCGTTCGGGCCTCGCAACTTGTGCAGGGGAAATTTCACCAAACACGACAGCATACAACGTTCTGCTATTTTGTAACTGTAACAACATCATCATCATCATTAAATCAAATATAGAATACCCAGTGGCGTCCACTTCATACATGCACAAAAGCTCTGCCTACCCTAAAGTTGATACATAACTGGTATAGGAGGAGAATTTTAGCTGTTCTATGCAATTTTCCAGCTGTATGCATACCCTGGTAAGAAACCCAGTGGACGCCACTGAGGATACCAATACCCTTAAAGAGAAATTGTCAGCAGCAGTACACATTTCATCTTTCACAAGTTAATCGTAATTACTGTAGAAATAGATTTCTCATCGGAAAGTGTCTGGGAGTAAGTATTAGAGACTTATTTTTAAGGATATTGCCTAAAATATATGTAAAATTCAGCTCGGAGAATTTACGTGAGGTAAGTAATGTTTTTATGTGCCTTGTTTACCTGATACCTGAAAATTACCCGTCTAAGCAAGCTAGCAGGTAGGCATTCAAAATTCAAAATTCAAAATTCATTTATTTCAAGTAGGCCTAATATAAGCACTTTTGAAACGTCAAGTCTGTCTGTTTGTAGTGATTCTACCACCGGTTCGGAAGGCAGATTCTACCGAGAAGAAGCCGGCAAGAAACTCAGCAGTTGCTCTTTTCCAACATCAACAATTTACATTTTGCATTTTAACATTCATTTTTCTATCTTGTGAGAGCTGAAAGCGGAGCCGGATGCTTCCAAGCAACCTTGTCATTGCTTGTCATTCGATCTTTGTACATACTTTAATATTTACTAGGTACATTTCCCGATCTGGTGGATGTGCTTATTTTAGCTTGCGTTCAACTGGCTTATTAGAATTATGTTATCTACTTTTGTAACTATGTAAAATGTATAGCTGTTTGTTTTCCACATAAATAAAAATAAATAAAGTTAAAAATAAAATCATCACATCGACCCATTACCGGCCAAGTAAATAGTAAAGTGGTTAATGTGGATAGTAAAATTTACAAATTATATACCTAATAAAGTGGTGTTAAGTGTTTTTTTTTTTTTATAAAAACCGAACTAGCCGCTCTAACACTGCGAAGAAATAAAACAGGCACCCCGCACCAGTTACTTTAACGGTGAAAGAAACCATCGAGAGGAAAACCGACATGTCTAAAAGTTCTGCCATCATATCCCCAAAGACGTGCGAAGTATACTAATCCGCGCTTGGTCATCTTTGTGGACTACGGCCATACTCACTAAGAGGAAACCCGTGGCCTGTAGCGGTCTTGGGTAGACGATGATTCAAAGATGGACGGATGACATCAAGCGAGTCGCATGGAGCCGTTGGACCAAAGCGGCACAAGACTGTGGCATTTGGAACTTCCTAAAAAATTCCCATGTCCAGCACTGGATATCGTGAAGATGATGATGATGATGAGTAAGAAGGTGGCAATAACTTACTCGGACGCGGTGATTACCTAGTGGTCAGGACTTCGGCTTCACTTTCGGAGTGCCGAGTTCGAATCCCAGCCCGCACCTCTAAGTTTTCTAAGTTCTGTCCGTTTTAAGTAATTAAAATATCACTTGCTTCAACGGCGAAGGAAACCTGATTGCCTAAGAGTTCTCCAAACATATCTCAAAGGCGTGTTAAGTCCACCAATCCGCTGGGCCAGCGTGGCCCAGCAGCGTTCACTGTTGGAGGAGATCCGTGCCTTGTAGTGGGCCGGCAATGGGATGATATGCTGATAACTTACTCATAAGGATTAATGCAATCCATGCGAACAACTCTATAACCCAGATCCTGTGCTAGAGTTTTGGATTTCTGTGCAAGCATGGTCGCTGTACCTTGTCTCCGATATTCCGGTAACACGGCTAACATTTTTATCTATAAATAATATAATCGTTTATACTTAAGTATGATTTGTTAATTATTATTAAACTCTTTATTTTTATACCACAACATTAACAGATGCAAAATATAATAAAAACAGAAACATAAAGAAAGAAGTAGAATACAAGAGGCGGCCTTATCGCTTAATAGCCAATTACAAAATAAAATGCGTTTTACCATTTCCAATACCTACCTCAAAAACTTTGTCTTCCTCAAAAATACTCCATAGATTTGGTGTTTCTTGCAACTTCGCAGTATAGTACAAGAAGTCTTTCGTATTAGGATCCTGTGACAAAATTATGACGTTTAAAAACCCTAATAAGGCGAAATAAACAATCAGATGTTAAAGTACTTACATGTTAAACGTTTTTTATTTACATTTCTGATACGCACCGCTAAGACGTGGAACGCACTCCAGGCAACTGTGTTTCCTGCCACGCATAATTTGGGTACCTTCAAGGCTAGAGTGCAGTGGCGTGCATAGAGGGTATGCACATGGTATTCAGATGATATAAAATGAAGAAAATCTCCAGTATAAGCTATAAATACTTACGGGTAGGCTTTTTTTAACCCTTACAATGCCTATCCTTAAGTTTTATATAACTCTTATATGCATACCCTGTGCATACCCTCTATGCACGCCACTGCTACAGTGAATAGGCTTTTTCTAGGCAAGCGTGCTCCAACCTAGACCTCATCATTGCTTTCTAATGGGCACGATTGTCTTCAAGCGCTGGCCTATCGTTAATAAAAAAAAAGGTAGATCAGATCTATTTCTAAGGGAATATAACGCAGAACGGGCTCCGTTATATTCCCTTCTCCTCCGTGCTTCTAATCTCAAGTACAGCGGTCACCAACCCGTCTGCCAAGCGTGGTGGCTATGGGCAAATCCCCTGTTTTAAGTGGGCTTTAGTCCAGCAGTGGGCGGTTCCAGTCTGTAGATGTAATTGAAGGCACAACACAGTCAGGCGACTTTATTCACGGGTAAAGGACAAAGTGAACGAACTTTTTAAAGAACCAAATGTCGTCAAGACTATTAAACTGTTAAGAATGCAATGGGCAGTGCATGTGCAACGCATGGAAGGCACGAGAGCCCCAAAGAGGTTGATGGAGGGCACTTTGGAGGGGCGTAGAGTCCGAGGACGACCTAGGGGTCAGTGGAGTCATGGAAATGACAAGGATATGAGGGTTCTGAGAGTTCAGAGCTGGAAAGAAGCAGCTTCTGACCGCCTCAAATGGAGAAATATGCTTGACCAAGCCAAGGTCCACCCAGGGCTGTAGAGCTTTGATGATGAAAGGACAAAGTGGTTGCCTTCTTCCCCAGTTTATCCATTCCCGAGCATGGATGGAAATTATATCGAAACAACACACTTTTGTCAAAAGGGGGTAAATTCCTCCTTTTCCTGTAACTGTGGACAAGTAAATCCCTTGTCATGTCATTGGATATAATCGGGGGATAAAATTGTTATCACATGATTTGCTAGCCGTGCCGGGAACCTCTAGTTTATTATTATTATTATTTTTTAAACTACGACAATACACACATCGCCATCTAGTCCCAAAGTAAACGTAGCTTGTATTATGGGTACTAAGATAACCTATGAATAATTTTTAATTACACAAATACCTGTCTATAAAATGCATAGTTCCGGAGATTCTGTGGATCAACCGGACTGGCAGCAAAGTTAACACATAGACCTGCAATCGTACCGTCCTCCAGCTTAGCAAACAGTGAATTACCTGCAAGTAGTTCAATATCTAGTTAAAAGCTTCGAGAGAAGAATGGAAAAATAAAACTGACCCTGTTTAAGAAGACCAAGAATGTATTCGTCGATAGCTCGGTCATTCTTTAAGTCCATGTGCCGGTCGAGTACGAAAACGTGCTCGGTTAGAAAATAACGCTTCACCATTCTAACTGCTGTTTCGTGATTGGAGCTTTGCACTGGCACGATGGAACATTCTACAGGCTGCAAGTAAAAAAACCTAAGCCAGTTCAAGCGTTAAAAAAAATGTGCTTACGGCTTCGTACCGTAAGTAAAATTTTCTCAGCGGAAAAAAAGTCATCAAAGGTAATCTAACGCAAAGTTATCTTAGCTTCTAGTTCTTTTATTTATTAAAATTTTAGGTTAACATAAAAATGCTATAAAGTCACTATAAACTCAGCATTTTTTGTTTATTTGTATTAGTTTCACCACAGTATTCTTCAATAATGATTAAAATTTGTAACATAATATAAATGATACTGATTATTTCAATGATATTAAATTAAATTTTATGAGGCAAAGGAAAATAAGAAAAATTATTCAAATCGAAATGTGGCCACGTAGAATTTAAGGTCGCGTTTTTAGTTTGCAACGTTCTGAAATCGAGTTTAGACGTGTTAAAAGACACTGTTAAGTACTTATGAACAGTATGTAATTATGAAACTTCGATATTATTTTTAAGACATGAAAATCAATAATCAGATGGATAAAACTCAGAACGCAGATCAAATAAACTACTTAAATGTAACTATCTGCGAACGAAATTATTCGTTCAATGGTTTCTTTAGTAGTAAGTAGGAAGGTTACCATTAAAATACTCAATTGATATTTTTTTTTATTTTATACATACTTTTTCTCGTTGGACTAAATCTTTAATCCCGAATATGCTATAACAGCTCCTCCTTTGTATAAATCGACTATTTGGAATAGTTGACAATATATCAAAAAGGTAAATGGGTTTTATCTTATTTAAGAACGCCATAATACGATAAATAAAACGAATTAACAGTTTAAATTTAGTAAAATAAATATAAGATAACAACAACAAAAAATATTCACATGCTTCTTGACCAAAACTCTTTAGTGACAATTAATGCAAGACAGCTATCAAATAAAAGCATCTTATATAAGGTTTTCGAAAGCTACTTGACACTGGCAAAGTACATTGTGCTGTTTTGGCACTACGAAAAGCCATAAATCAAAAGAAGAAGAAGAAGAAGGTTTTCGAAAAAATCCTGACGTTGTCACCACAGGTTTTGCATCATCCTCTTTGGCCTCCACCATAGCTAGAGCCTGGAGATAGCAGATCTTATTAATCCAACTTCCAAGCAATGTTTTAATACTAATGTTAGTGGAACCAAGTGTACTGTATTTTTTCTCAAAAATAAATTTAATGAATACAATAAATAACCATTAATTTTTAAAATAATGGTTATTTATTGTACATTTATTAGCTGTTTAGTTACATTACCTTGGTAAAAGTTAGCTGAAGGCTGAATGTTTCGAATATTTTTATTGGTGTACCTAGGCTGGTAACCTATCAGCAGTATACTACAAACAATTATCAAACATTAAATCTACCTACCATGTAATTGGATAATTAATTAAGTTGAAGAAAAATATTTTTCAAGTACGATATTTGCTCTAAGATGTGGTTGTTATTTTTCGTATATTTAGGTGAGAAAATAATCTATATATTTTATTTTTATTTATTTATTTATTACACAAACTACTAAAATTATTAATCTTCGCATATTGAAACTCACTTGAGTTTATTTGGACGCTGCACATTCCTCTAAAATCTCATAAGTTTATAAGTTTATCATATATTAACCATTAAATAGCAATACAGTATACAGCAGGTAGTACACTAATAAATCCAGTGTAGGTAATTCTGTACTGCGAGCCATCGCGTCGCTCAGTAGATACGAGCGACCGGTTTGGCGTTGCCCCGAATGCATACGTTATAAAGGTATACAACGTAAAACAGAATTACGAAATAATATTGAAGGATGCATAAGTTTATTTCATAAGGAATCACTCTGTAAAAATATTAAATCAAGCAGAAGTATATTTATATTTCCATACATACTAATTCAAAATATTATAAATGTTTACTTATGACAACCCTATTGAAGATAAAAGACCGGCACGAGCATAGTACCTACGATACGCGACGCGTATGTAATAAAGTGACAGGAGTCACTACATTTTAATTTTGCATGTGACGTTAGGGCTGCATCTGATTTCCTTTAGGTAAAAGCTATGGCAGTGGTTTACTCAAAAACTATTAGGTTTTCGTTTTCACAGATAAGTCCCAGAGATAGTACATAATGTACCTATAAAACCTGTAAGTACCGGGCAGGACGACGTCTAAAGCGACGAAATAATTGATAGGCCTATTTGAGTAAAGAAGTTATGGGTTTATTTAAGTTACTTAAGTAAGTAGTAAAATATCGAAATATAAATGAATTACATACAATTATAAAATTCTAGGTACGCTACATGTAATTAAAAATTGTTTCGGATTAAAATATATAGACGTAGAAATGCAGAACGACGAAGATAAAAAAGAAATAGCTTTTGACATAAAGCAAAATAAAACAAAAGAAGGAAGAAGAAACTGGCTTACCAAGTTTAATCTTAATTTAAGAGCAGCATCTGCTCAAGGTAAGGATGATGAAAAAGATGATACGCTGAAAAGTAAGATATCGACACTCGTTAAACAAACTGTGCACGATACAAATAAAAAAATGGAGTTGGTATCGCATATAAAGGAGCATCTACGTGATAAATATCCTTATAAAGTTGGTTTCATATTGAGTATGATAAAGAAATCGAAAGATGTTCTGAACGAACTTTTCAATATAGCTGTTAAGCATAAGAACGATTGGAAAGCGCTTGAACAATTGAAAATATTTGAACTAATTGTTCACACGAATGTCGATACAACGAATCTTGTACGACAACTTGTTGAAGTACATCTTCAGCACCTGAACTCCACACAGACAGTATTATATCACAGGAGTAGAGTTGTATTATTAAAATAAGTCTCTACGGACGCTTATTGAACTCCCTCTCTCTCATTTAATCTCTTGCTTACTTGTACTTCTTTTTCGAATAAATAGGTAGGTTAACATAAAGAGGATGGAGATTTGTTTTTATTCGGTGTTAATTTTAATCATCATCATCATCATCATATCGAGCCATTACCGGCCCTCTACAGGGCACGGGTCTCCTCCCGCAATGAGAAGAGGTTAAGGCCGTAGTCCACCAAGCTGACCCATCGCGGACTGATGAACTCCACATACATATCTTTGAGAACTTTATGTAGAACTGTTAGGCATGCAAGTTTCCTAGCGCTGTTTTCCTTCACCGTCGAAGCAAGTGATATTTTTAATAACATAAAAAACGCACATAACTTAGAAAAGTTAGGATTCGAACTCGGCCCCGCGAAATTAATGTCGGGCCACCCACTGCGCCGTCATCGCTATTTCATGTAGGTAGTGTCAAATTATATTACTTCTCTTAAATGTTTATGTTTATCAAAATTCTCGTTAATCTATTGGTTAACTTGTCTGGTTGTTGATCACATGGCGCTGGTTATATTGCCCGGCTAGGCCAACAATACCGTAGGAATCATAATACAAAAGCATAATACTGAATCCTGCTAATCAATTTTGTACCTTTCGCAGCTTTCTTTCCAGTCACAAGTTCCTTAAGTTATTAATGATTTAAGTATTTGTTATTTATTCAAGGGGTCGTTAACTAAAATAGATTACGATTAAGCGACATGCTGCTCAAACGTACGAGGCGAATGAATGAAAGAGAGGGACCTAAATGAGGCCCTAATGAATAACCCTACCTGCACCGCAAGCCGCAAATCTACTAACCCTACGTGAAATGTCCTCTCTATATTTTAAAACTGAATTTTTGCAAGTTAGGTAAGAACAAGACTAGCCTTAGGGTGTATTCTTGTGTGTACCCGCCCTAGTTTTCTACGTTGGATAAATATTATTATTTGATTGGTTACCTTTGAAAGGATCACGTGTCAAGTCGCGTATTCAGTAACAGCAAGGTACATAGTATTTTAAAAATATCCACCAAACAATATGCAATACCTACCCTCGACATTTTGTATACTATGTAAAAATAAATAAGTAGATATTTAATCTTAAGAATCGGCACCCAATTAGCTATCACGTTAACTGTTCAAAGTAGCGAAATCTATAAGTGCTGAGTCTTTGAAAGAGCCGAATTAACTAATCTTATACTAATAAAGCTGAAGAGTTTGTTTGTTTACTTGAACGCGATGGTCTCAGGAAATTGAAAAATTATCGAGGAAGGCTTTATATTTTGAAACATTTTTCATTTTTGCATATTTCTTAAGAATCTCTTTTTATTCTAAATAATTACAGGCCATGTAACTTCGTGATAATTTAGCTTCATTCTTTTAGTGAAAAACTTTTTAAACTGGCCAGTACTTTCAGAACTATTTTTTATTATTATTATTTGTACTGACAAACAAACAAAAAATCTTTCCTCTTTGTAACATTAGTATTGATATAGATAATCTATATATCTTTATATATATATTTCTTGTGTGCGTGTGTATGTCACTGAACTCCTCCTAAACGGCTGGACCGATTTGAATGAATTTTTTGGTATGCGTTTGGGTGGCACCCTGGATGGTTTAGATTCACAAATCAGCCCGACAGATGGCGTTAGGGTCCGCTTGTATACTATAAGGCTGATTTTAGTACTAGCGAGCAAGACATACCTACTGGATTTGATTACACCTTAACTGCACAAATTGACCACCCCACACATCCGTGTCCCCATTGAGGCGCGATCATCTGCGAGGGTGCGGGGGGAGGTGGGGGCAAGGGGCTGCAATTATTGAGCAAATGTAATAGCGGCATTGTGATAGAGCCGCGCACAGACGTAGCGTTGATTAGTGTACGCAAAGCTATGGAGTCAACGAGTTCATGTTATGTTACAAAAAATGTTTAGTAGCAGTGCGCGATTTCTGAACGCAGCGGTATGGAATATCCCGAACGCAGCGAACTTCCGAGTGGCGGCGATAGAATGCCAAAATATCAAGGTCGCGCACAAACCCTCTCGCTATTATTTGGTCTCATGACTTTAATTTCTCAATATTTGAGGAGCACATAATTAAACTTTATTTCACAAATTAAAAATTCAACCTTTTTCGGTCGTCGCATATAAAGAGACTGGAAGAAATAAAAAAATCCTGTGCAATTTATTCTCACACGGCAGAAGTGTAACTTCTGAAAAGTAGCCTACGAGAGATTGAGATGGATGTAGAGTATCAGGACCGTAGACAGAGATCTCTGTCTACGATCAGGACTATTAGGATAAATGTAAGGTTTATTATTTCCTTAGTTTACATGGTAACTAAAATAAGTAAAAAAAAATATTATGTTTTCTACCTCATTCTGTCCTATTAAGACATTTAAGTGTTTGTGTCTCTTGTGACTTATTTATTCTTATTATTATTTATTATAATTTATTTATTTTTCCCAAAATATTAAATTTAAAAGCTGGCCATTCTTAGTATTACGTTACACTTAGAAATGGTGAAAAAGGTATCCACTGCTAAGTTTGTCCCTAATCATTCACACAGTGGAAAAAATTTCACGTATATGCGTGTACCTATATGCATTAAAAATAGTCACAGTTATAAAAAAAGTTAATATTTTTATTGCTTGTTTATACAATATAAGGAAATAAGAAAATGGCCTCTCCATCGCAATTTCAGTTCTTGATTATATTTGCGACGAGCCACGAACACGCCCCTTCCATCCCTATTATATTGATTTAGCATACCGAAACGGCGTATCTACCTCCAATTAATTTATTATTTACTACCTTAAAGTAATTAACGTAAGGTTTATAACAGGTTTTGAGATTATATAAGCTGTTTCGATTTGTCTATAAAATAATACACTTTGAGCTTTGTCTGCGAGTCATTTGTAAGTAAGTGATGTTTAGTATTCATTGAATTTAATTAATTAAGAACTGCTTTTTTGCTAATGGGATTGCAATAATCGAGGTAGCTTACATAAATAGCATTAACCTGGTTTTTAAGGTACACTAAATACTTAATTTACCAGAGCAAGCGGGAGATCGATGAGATGGACGGACCAAGTGAAGGTTTCAATCGAGTGTCCTGTACATGGATGCACAAGAAGAGGAACGGTTAGGGAAGAGTGGCGACGGAATGTAAAGCGCGTCACAGCACCCAGATGACGACCTTGACCAGTCTGTCAAGACTTTAACGACTAAGAAGAAGAAATACTTAATTTAGGTATGGTCCAATGCTGGGTAGAGGTCCCATATGAAGGAAGCTTTAAGAGCATATATCTAAAATGCTGCTCAAATAATTATGCGAGACAGATGGCATAACTTATGCTCAGGGTCACTCAGTGTGCGATGAGAGAGCTATATTTGGAGTATCTCTACATGATTAAATCAGGTATGAGGAGATCCGTAGAAGAACTAGCGACATAGCTTAACGAGTCGCGAAGCTGAAGTGGCAACAGGCGCGGCACAAAGCTTGGAGAATGAATGAATGAATGAAATACAAATGAGTACAATTTGGTGGCCTTATCGCTACATAGCGATTTCTTCCAGGCAACCTTGTTTACGACTTAGGAAAAAACATAGAAAAGAGGTAGGTGGTGCAAAAAATTTCACAACTATATAAATATAGAGAATCGATGGGCGTTAAGGTCAACCAAGGTGCTGGAATGGCGATCTGTACACGCATCGTTGGTAGACCTCTGACGAGTTGGACAGATAACATTTAACGAGTAGCAGGGAGCCGTTGGACCCGAGCGACAAAAGACCGTAGTGTTTGGAACTACCTATAAAAGACAGCAATTATAAGACGTCCATTGGTTGACACGACGAGATGATTGTGTGAGGCTCCGATTTATTTCCTTCAGAATGGTATTCTTGAAAGGATTCCTAAACAGAAGAACCCAGTACTTTCCGTAAGAATGTTCTTCTCGAGAATCTATCTTAAGTGCTCGTTATACGTAATCGTAAATGCGATAAAAAAGATTAGTACCCAAGCTCTCATTGGAGAAGCATTGTGTACGATATCCATGCTCTTAAACCTTATCTCCTATAAGAGATGAGACATGTGCCCATCAGGGTGACGTCAATAGGCTGGTGATGTTAAAATTACTTACAAATAGGCATTTTATGCTTAGTTTTAGCATTAATTTAAAAAAAACAAACCGCTTTAATACAAACAATACGCTCATCATTACCTGTTCCTCGGTTCCGCTTTTCAAAAGAGTTCCAAACAATTTCTCGCAAAATTTTTATTCTTTGAATGTGCAATGCGAAACATTTGTATATAAATGCACAATGGAAGCGCGTTACTTGCATTGCTAAGAGGTTCTATTGTTTAATGCCACAATTCGTTGTGAATTCTGCTTCGAATGAAAGAAACTGCCCAAGTCGCCGGCTGGACACTGTAGCTGGATGTGTGCGTTTGATACTTGTATTTTTCGAGCCCAATCAATAATCGCGCGTAGCGTTGGAATTATACTCGTAGGTCGGGGAAAAAGTTCTTTCGCATTTAATATTAAAACTCAGGACATTTTGTTCAAAATTTATTTATGTTTAATTACATTTTATATAATCCCGTTGCAAAAAAATCGTGGGACTTCTTAGCAATAAAACGTGGTAGTATCATTTAATAATTAGTCACGCTCTAACGTTTGAAAAGTAAAGTGAGACAAAACAATAAATAATTATTCAGATGGAATGCCACGTTAATTTGTAAGGCCTAGAGCCTTGTAAACGTGGCATAATATGGATATAAATGCACGATCGAAGCGCGTTACTTGCATTGCTAAGAGGTTGTTTATTGCTACAACTAGTTTCGAATTCTGCTCCGAATGAAAGAAACTGCCCAAATTGCTGGCTGGACTGATATTTGTACTTTTAGGTTCTTATTAATAATCGATTCATAACGTCGGAACAGTAACCTATTAACTATTTTGTCACATTCTAACATTTGAAACGTGAAGTGTGACAAAGCAATGAATGACTCTTTGTATGAATAATATCTTTATTTGCGGGAATGTGGTACACATTCTGGTGTTACAATAATTATTTGTTCAGCTCCTAAACTCTTAACTAATTCAATAGTATGCAAAAATTTCAATCAAACTAAATACTTTTACAAATATGAATATAATACTTATTAGGTATATAATAAAACATTATATCTCGTGATTACACCGCATTTAAATTGCTCATCGGTCAAAGAAGAGCTGGTTCATTCACGCGAAGAACCCTGACTGTTCACATTATTGGTACCAATCCACAAGTGTTTTGTATAGTTATTAGATTAAGTAATATTGAAGTCGAATTTTTTTTTCCAACTAAAAATCCCTGTTATAATTAATAAGAGTGAGTTTTCCTCTTCTAAGCCAACTAGCTTCACTATAGGCTGCATATGCCGTCACTAATATCGAAGAATGGATTATTTAAATAAATATATTTGAACAAAGTATCAAAATTTGTCAAATACTGTATAGCATATTTGGGCGGGCGGACAGTGGAAGGTGGCCGTTGTCCAAATGACGGTTCGAGAGATGTTCCACGTATTGAAGGAAATAGAATGGATAGACTATTATTGTTAAGAGATATTCTTCTTTAATATAAGCCTTGTACTAAGCAGTAGGCATACCTACTGCTTAGTACAAGGCTTCAATTAAAAATATACATGCATAAAAATAGCATGTATATTTTTAATTGAATTATATTACTAGGTAATTACTATAGTATAATAAATGTGAAAGTGTGATTGTTTTTTTATCCCTCGATTGACATTATTCTTTATTGCATAGAAAACTTTTATGGGGAGTGACAGTGGCTTTTGATTTTGAAAAATTCAAATCTCGATCTAATTTTTGTGTAAACTACCTGGAGAATTTAAATGAAATTGGATTTTTAATTTGTATCCTGGTAATCTACGAAAAATGTTCTTTTACCCTACTATAAAGGTACCAAAACTACCAACCTACTTAAAAGGTACTTTTTAGTAGGTTGGTAGTATTGGTTGGTAGATATTATAATAGCTGCGCTGCGCAAAGCTACTAGCAGCAGATGAGTCAGTGATTGCAGTAGAGGTTAGCAGTAGCACAAAGGACGCTTCTGTCCGTTCTCCGTTATATTACCTTAGTAGCCTTATACGACACCCGCATCAAACAGCGCCTTTCTTCTGCAGTTCAAGTGCGAATTCTTAGTTTCTTCGGTCACGTGTCCAGGCGTAATGACGTGTCCATTGAGCGACTTGTGGTTCAAGGTAAAGTAGAAGGTACCAGAGCACGCGGAAGATCACCGATGAGATGGACGGACCAAGTGAAGGCTACAATCGAGGCTCCTCTACATGAATGCGCAAGAAAGGCAACCGTTAGAGAAGAGTGGCGAAGTATTGTCAAGCGAACCACAACACCCAGATGACGACCACGACCAGTCTGTCAAGACTGAAACGACTAAGAAGAAGAAGGTGGCAACTGTATAGTGTACCTATTATCTACACACGGCACTATCATTGTCATCATCATATCAACCCATTAACAGCCCACTACAGTTCAAGGGTCTCCTCCCACAAAGAAATGGGTTTGGCACCACACTGCACTATGAGTTATAATAAAGGAAGGTCCATGCTATGATGTCGGCTGTAAGCTGTAAGCTCGTATGTGTAATACAACTGCCAAAACAATGATCAATTTAGCAATCACTATTTCGGTGGTATTATTTGCTTCCGTATGTGTATTATATTTTTAAGGGTTGCCCATTGTGGGGTTTTACGTTATTTTTAACACCAATTTCAATATTATAATATTAAAAAGTAACTTTAAGAAACCAACTTAAATCGTCATCACGTCAATCGATTTATGTCCACTGTTGGACATAAGTATTTTGTAGGTAGTTCCAAAATCCGCAGTCCTAGGCCACTTGCTTTCAGCGGCTCTCAGCGACTCGCTTGATGTCGTCTACTCGCTTAATGTCATCTGCGTCCTACAACTTCAGTATGGTGAAAAAATAAGTATTGTAATTTGCTCCATTAAGGAGTTCCATCCGAAGACGAATTATCACCAAATTTTCACAGGGCCACTCTGAAGATTAGACGTTAATTCAGCGTAAGTGAATTGTGAATATTATTTTTGAAGTCGATAGTATTATTAGTTTTAAGGCCTCAAACTGATGCTCCGTTAAAATTAAGTGATTAGCACTAGAAGTTTGAATGAATTGAGGATAAGGCCAAGCTCCCACACTTCGGCAAATACTCGTATAAAGCCCTTTTTGAACAACTTAAGTGCATTTAGTATGTATGTACAAAATCCGAGTAAGTAACATGAATAACGGTTTCAAGCACAGATCATAATAACTATGCATGCCCATTTTACAACATTTAAAAAATAAGCTTGGATTGAATAAGCTTGCTCCTCTTTCTTCGTAATTTAGTGAAATACTAAATTTAATTAAAATTTCTGAAATCCATTCTTAAGTAGGCTGGATTTCGTTATATCCTGCCAGTACTACTTGGCCATCAATTGCTTTACTTCAAATCTGGACACCACACCTGTTATCACATTTTTATTTATTTTCTAACATTACGCAGTCGGTTAAAACGACAGCCCTCAGACAACCCTATGTCCAAAATATGTCTATTTCACGTTCACCTAGAGTCCATTGTTATTAAGCCAAAAAAAGTTTCCATGTTTTTCCCATTGTGATGCTCTTTTGTTTTATGGAATGCATGGGCTTCGGATAGTCCGTTTTTGTATAAATTGGGGAAGAGTTATACGGCACATAAATTTTGTATCTATCAAGTGTATTTTGTATTGTTGTGGTGTTTATTGAAACTTTTTTAGTGCGAATAAATTTCTGTATTTTTAGAATTGGTACCCACCCATCTGTCTATAGTTTCACCCATCTGTCTATAGTTTATCATTTGATTTTTTAAAACCACAAGTGTGTGTGTGTTTTGAAGTGAAACTTGTTTAGAATCGTTGTGATTTCAAATTTGATGATACGAAAAAATAAGTCCATTGAGACACAAACACTTAAATGTATAGGACAGAGTGAGATAAAAAACATTATACATTTTTGTACCTATTTTGGTAGCTAGTACCATGGAAACGAAATAATAAACCTTACATTCATCCTAATAGTTCTGATACTCTCTCATCTACCTCAATCTCTCGTAGGCTACTTTTCAGAAGTTACACTTCTGCCGTGTGTCAAATAAATTTCACAAGATTTTTTTGTTATCACCATCTCACAGTAAATAAATATAAAGTTAAATATTAAGTAGGTATACTTGTTTATAGTTCAAGTAAGTAGTGTAATTGACAGATCAAGCAGATGGTACACCTAATAATATTTAGAAAACCGTCGCCTATAAACAGACAAACACTTCGCAGTGCATGCAAGTTACACCTCCTACAAATAATGGCGTACGTTTAAGCTTTATTTAATTACACCTGCATCCACGTCCTTCAGACCGGCAGGCTGATTACGTATTTCTCGACAGGCTTGCGACAGGCGTAGATCTTGCAATCACTGTTGTCAAACGTCACTTTTGTTTATTTATTGTATGGAAAAGTGACGTTTGACAGCAGTAGTGTTGCCCAAATTCAGTCTTGGTCTTGCAGTCTTGGTCTTGTTCTTGCGTTTTTGCAAGACCAAGACCAAGAACAAGACCGCGTATTTTTAGCAAGACCAAGACCAAGACTGACCGTGCAAGACTTGAGCAAGAACAAGACATAGCCTGCAAGACTCTTGCGTCTTGCAGCTAGGACTTAGCGCTATTTCACGGAGTAGTTAGGTGTAACAGTTCGGTGTATAGGTAGGTAGGTACGCTTAGGAATTCTATGAGACGCAAAAAACTATATCAAAGAATATGAAAAACTGGACCTATGCGCATTACGACTAATACCATAAACATAGCGAATAAAAAAATATCTATTAAAATCAAACTGAGTGCATGCATAGTTATGTTTTAACCATCGGCACTTTGATAATGCGGCATCAAAGGTTTTGTACTTACTTCTCAAAGAAATTTGCCGCTTTTCGGAAGTACATGGTTATGATACACGCTCCGGCGGCTTCTTTTGAAATCTAAAACAATCGTTGCCGCCGCGCCGAAATCATAACATTTGACACTATTCATGCAAAATAATTTCCAATTTTAAGAGTACCTACAGGTGTTCCAAAGAATAAATAAGTTTCAGAGTGCTTAGAATGAAAATGAATACATTATACTGATCACGCAAGTAGTATTATGATTAGGATAAAATGGTGAGGATAGGTAGTAGATGTCATAATAATTCATTCTAGTAAGTAATTATAATATTGATTACTTATATGGTTTTAAACTAATTACTTAGGTACTATTATTGTACATTAAGTCATTATATTTCTTAAGTTTTTACAAGAAAAAATAGCAAAAAAGTGTTCGAATATCTCTGAGAGAGATGATGAGAGTAAGTATTTACTAGCTGTGCCCGCGACTTCGTCCACGAGGAATAGTAACTTTGGAGGTATAGTGACGTTCAGGATTTATTTATTTATTTTAAAACTTCTGTCATCAAACATACAAACGAACTCTTCAGCTTTATAATATTAGTATAGATGCACGCCAAAACATTCACTTATATGTAAAGAATAGTGATTGGCACTAATTCTTTACATATATTTTATTCACGGGTCGCGTCTGTACAAGTAGGTAATATTTAGTGTGTGTTTGTACGCCGCACGCGGCATCGTTCGATTTGCGGCGGCATCCTTTTCATAGAGCCGGCACGTGGCGAAGCGGCGCGGTAAAAAGCAAGGAAACGTACTATAAATGAAGGAATTATTTTAATTCCAGTCATTTCCAATTGAGCTGTGCTTCGATTCTAACTTAATAATTGTTTTTACTAATTCTCGTTGTTTTCTAAAAACGTATCACGTGTACAATTTAATATGAGTGACGAAGATTCAAATTATTCTAGTCCGAGTAACGAGAGTTTGAGTCACAGATCTAAAAGACCCAAAAGCAAATTTGAGGAGTTTTTCGAAATAATTCATGCATCCCAAACTGCCTTGTGTAAATTGTGCCAACATAAAAAGATTGAAATAAAAATGAAAAACAGAAACACTTCAGGCTTAAGGAAACATCTAATGTCTTTCCACAAAAAGGAATCAGAAATATTTCTTCCTGTTAAACCAAAATTAAGTGGAGATATCACAAGCTTTTTAGTAACCGCTGGAAGAAGTGGACAGGTAAGAATATTTTTTTAACAGTTAAAAGAATTTTAACTCCGCGTAGCTATTCATGCGATACTTTCAAAAAAGCCATTAACTTACGTAAGTATTTTTGAGTTAGTGGTGTTTTCATCTAGGGGTGCGACATATTAAGTATGTAATTATCGTCTTAAATATTTTTTATAAACACCCATATTTTCATTTAATCGGCCAGTAACAACTAAGTACTTTATTTTGGTAAATTACAGTACAGTGCAACCTTAATATAACAAATATCAATTTAACGATTTTCTCGATTTAACAACAACAAACCTCCTCCTCTTATACGCTCAAACCTAGTATGTTTTAAATAATAACACAAGATTTATTGTTTTGTTTCAGTCGGAAAACAGCAGTGACAACATCACGACAGCTACAGTTGATTGGGTGGTGAAAAAATATCTTCCCTTCTCATTTTTCGATGACGAAGCTACACAAGTATATTTTCGACGTATTTGCCCTAATATGGTGTTTCCTAAAAGGTCTACACTTAGAAGGAAAGTCAAAGAGCGATTTGAAGAGCTCCAATTGAATCTCAAGGAACGACTTCAACCATTATCATCTAAAATGTCGTTTACCATTGATGGGTGGACGTCAATTGCTGGTAGGAGTTACTACGGGGTTACTATTCATTATATAGACAACGAATGGAAGTATCGATCTGTAGTTCTTGATTTTATACCATCACGCGGTCGACATACTGGGGAAGATATTGCAACGATTTTCCATGAATGTTTATTGGAATATGGCATAATTGATAAAATACAAGGTATCACGGTCGACAACGCAACTGTAAATACCAAATTTATGTATGAACTGGGCAAACAGCTGCCGCCACACTTTGATTCAGACAATCAACATTTCCGGTGCTTTGCTCACATTTTAAACCTTGGTGTACAAGATTTATTAAAGACCTTAGCATTACACTGTGAGTCTGACACTAACGCGCAAGATCAGCAGTACGAAGACTATGCAGACGAAACTGAGGATGAGGAAGATGAAGAATCTGCACCAAATATTGCTGACTCGCGTACATCTGTAACAAAGTTACGCAGTATTTCCAGTAAAATAAAAAGAAGTGAGATAGTGAAGAAGAAGTTTCAGTCTGCTTGTGAAGCAGCTGGCGTGCCATCAAATCTAAATGCCATTCTTGACTGTCCAACGAGATGGAATTCCACACATGATATGATTGGATTTGGTTTAAAAGTGAGAGCGGGCATTGACATATTGTGCAGTTCTGTCACCGAATTGAATGATTTTCAAATCACAGCTAATGAATGGCAGGTACTCGAAAAATTACATAAATTTCTAATAAACTTTAAACTTTTAAGTACAAAACTTGGTGGAGACAAATATGTTACGTTACCGCTAGTCATTGTATCATTTAATCTCTTGCTAGATAAAATTGAATCCATGGTAAAACAGTTAGATGAGAAACCTAATCGATCTGAAGTGGATGAAAGGCTCATTCTAGCTTTCCAAGCAGCTCGAGACAAAATGCTTAAACATTACAAGAAGAGCAACTGGATTTATTGTACTTCTTTAATTTTAGACCCAAGGCATAAGGCTCAGACTTTTGACCTGACAATGTGGGGGAAGCAACTTAAAACAGAAAGTCTGCGCAAGTTCAATGAACTTTATGAAGAATATAAAAGTCAACACTCACTGAACAAATCTCTGGAATTACCAGAAAAAGACAATAAAGTATGTGATGAAGATGAAGACGTAATAGACTTTGATAAACTCTATGAATGTCCCTCGACGTCATCTGGATCTTGTCTTCAAGGCTTAGTGATAGACGAGTTGGAGGAGTACCTGAGAAAACCAAGAACTGCCAGCTCGGAAGACATTTTAGATTGGTGGAGGACGCATGAGACAGAGTATCCGATTTTATCGAAAATGGCCCGTGATTTTCTCTCAATACCTGCAACTTCAGTACCTGCTGAGAGGTTATTTTCTAAAGCATCATTAGTAATTAGAAAACATAGAAATAGGTTAAGTGATGAGTCAGCCAGATGGTTACTTTGTATTAATTCTTGGTCAAAAGAATTGATATAAAGTATCATAACCTAATGATAAAGCTGTTGATTTGTGTTGTATTTTATTTTTTATTCAAATAAATGATAAATCGTAAAACTCTTTTATTAAATTTCTTATAAGTTGAGGGTTCAATCTCTTTCTAGACAGATAAGTATTGTAAAATAAAATACAGTAGTATAAAATACAGTCAAGTTATTGTAATTAATTTGTTTTTTTACATGTTTTAGCAAATGTAAGCTTATAAATCATAAATGTTTATTAAGAAACAGTTACTTCCATGGAAAACGACATATAGGTCAGTTGATTTAGTATTTAAGAAAATCTCCAGTACGATTTATAAATATTTAAACATAGGCTTTTTAAAGCTATTTCATACTCTGTGCATACCCTCTATGCACGCCACTGCTGACAAGGTATGCCCTAAGCGGGTAGGTGATATAAAATGAAAATAATCTCTAATACGAGTTGCAATAAACTTAACTGTAAGCATTGTAAGAGTTATAAAAGGCCTACCCTTGAGTGTTCATGGCTCGTACTGGAGATTCTCTCGATTTTATGTCATCTGCATACCCTGTATGCACGCCACAGCGCATATGCGATTAAGTAAAATTTTGAGTAAAATGACGAAAATTTGAACAAACGTTTTTCTTATTTACTTATTCATTAAAACTTTTTGTTGGTGGAGTAAAAATTTGTTTGTGTGTTACATTAATCCACTAATACGCACTGTCTACTGACTACAGCTTACACCCCTTTTCATCGTGGCAACCTATTCTTAAGTTTTTAATAATTCGTACTGGAGATTTTGTTCATTTTATATCATCTGCATACCCTGTGTATACCCTCTATGCACGCCACTGGCGGTAGCGCTTCCTCGGAAAAGCTCTGTCACAAAAAGCTCAACTGCAACTTAAAAATAAAACAACATGTCACACCATATAGGAATAATAGGTCCTAGCACTATTTTAGACTTTCTTACTTTAAATATAAAACAATGGTCTCTTTCTATATTCGTATGTGTTTTACCAATCTCGCGACTATTTTTTTTAGTATAAAAAAGGAACGCAAGTTTCTCATCAGCTAGTGACGTCATCAACTAATGCATAGTGCAACCTCATCACACCAGGTACGCCTGAGAATGAGAAATGATTACCGCCGCAAAGATGAGATGCGCCTCTTCATTATATAAGGGTACGTCCGCGCGAGGCGTTTGACGCGATTCAAATAAACGTCATAAGCCTATTAACGCACTGATCAACTGGGCACAGTTGATCAAATAGTAGTAGAGCTTTTTGTGACAGAGTTCGTTCGAAGAAGTCCTACAGCATTTCTCTACGCCGGTCTGAACGCCGTGGTTGCGGGTATAATTACAGGCACATGTGGCTTAACGTTAGGTACTGTGACAACCCTAGCTACTGGCTGCATATTACTGACTTGCCATATCCTATATTATGTCACTATTAAATTGACGATCAGCAATATGGGCCTATAAAATCGATACATTTTGCCAAATCCAGTCAATTCTTATTCTTCAGTCAAATTGCTGCCCAACTAGGTATCAGAATGCCAAATATGGATTTAACAGGTAATTTGGTGGCATTATAAGATAAGAAGTTATACAGAATACGGCAGCTGATGCTGATTTCTTAAAAAATCAATAGATTATCGGCCACATCTGAGAATCTTTAGCTAACAAAAATTATCTATGAACTAACTTTAAACTTACAAGTCATCGTGAATTATTTGAGCTTAAATTGCGCAGAAATAAAATAAAATTTTTTGGTTACATGTGATGTAAATACTTTTATTAATATGATATGATAATCATAATGAATTATTTATATCCCGCAGAGCAAAATACAAAAGACCAGGTACCTACAGTAGAATGCACTATTTGATAACTATATCGCTACATGCAGATCTTTTGAATGAATGAATGAATGAATAAAAATATTCGTAGCACGACACAAAGTACATAACTAAAAGATCATTTCACGGTAACTTACGGCGTAAGCGCTAAAAAAAGTATAATACTATATATCTTATTACAGCATAATTCTTTGACAGGTCAGATTGATTACATTACAAAACAGAAAGGAAAAAAACTTGTGTTAATACTAAAGATCGCGGTTGAAACGCTTCCCCAGAACGAGTCCTAAGCTAGACGTGTTGTTTACCAGTTCCGATTAAGATGCATGTGCCACTGTTACCATTATAGCTGTTCTTCGAATCATTTTCGCTTTTGTAATACCTTTGGAACAATACTGTTTTCAGACGTTACTAACATTCGTTCCCTCCATACCCTCGAACTATGCGATAGACATAGCAACATAGCTTTCTTTTTCAGTTGTTATTTTTAAGTAACTCATGACTGCGTCGATGGTCTAGTGGTGAGCAAGTCCAAAAACAGATCACGAGGTCTCACGAGGATGTCAAAATGGCACCCATAATAGGACCCAATATTATTCACTGCTCATTCGGCGATGATAGCCCAGTGGGTAGGACTTCGGTTTCACTATCGAGGGGCTGAGTTCGAATCCCAGCACGCACATCTTGCTTTTCTATGTTATTATTATTATTATTATTCTATTGCTAATTTCAAAATCGAACCTATATTTCATTTATTTCTATAGATTGCATGAAGAAATGTAAAGTGCCGCTAATTAAGATTATTTATCTTAATTAACTCCACTCTATCTTTAGTTGCTACGAGATATCTTTGAAAGGATGCAAAGCGACGGAATTTCCCCGCAAAAGTGGAATGTAATTACTCGAAATGAACGGACCCAATAGAAATTAGTGCAAGTAGGGTCACCATGCCAACTCCGGAATCGTTTATCAATGGATTTTTTTGTTTTTACTGCTGAATCTTAGGTGGTGGTAGGCTTTATGTTTGTAATCACACCGACAACCAAGCCTTTCAGACTGGAACACAGCAATGGCGGCAGAAATAAGCATGTCGATGGTACTTCCCCGGACGAGCTCTGTCGCCAGAAGCATTACTACCGTTATTGTTAAACTACGATTTACGAAATCTGCCTTATTAAAATTTACAGCGCTCCTAATGTTTGAACAGTGCTGATGGAATAATAATAAACTATTGTTCAGTCTATTCATAATTCTTAATAGTCCATCTTTTACTTTAGAAGAGAATTATCATTCCATGCAACTTTTATCATGTGCCTACATAATCTTAACTACAGTATTAACTTATAGCGTAGTTAAGATTATTTCTCTCAAGACTAACATAGTACCAATGACCCGCGTTGACATAACCATAAAGTAACATAAAGGTTTCATAAAAAAAACGCGTCCAGTATGGCTATAAACTGATTAATAAGATTATTTTTAAGGTTAGGACAGTGTTTGGGATTTAAAAAACCTTGTTTTTCTAAATTTATGAGCCGAATAATGAACGTAATAGTGTTAAAAGCCATTTTTGCCTCTTTCAAATAGAATAGAATAGGATCGTGGAATAGAATATTTTCATTTACGAAAACAACACATAAGAATAACTTTTCAAAATCGTTACCCTCATATTTATACTCGTGGAAGATAAGCTAAAATACGTATTATGATTACGGGCTAAATTAGAACTATATGTAAACTATATAAATATGGTAAACAATAAACCTGAATATTTACTCATTCAGTCTATGGGACTCAAATTTTAAAAAATTACTCAGATTCAGGGTCACCCTATCAAACTCTGTCTTTGCCAGGACCGCAATCCTTTAATTAAAGGATTACCTGTTTTTCCGTTGGCTGGCTCGTAGCTCGCCGAATACGGTTACAGGTTACCGTAGGTACGTTTGTCTGTCTACCTGCGTAGGCAGATTGCTATTTCATTAAGGTGACCCGTAGTGCCGTGAGGTTGTTTGCGCTTTATTACCTTACTGTAAATCTATTAATTTAAGTAAAGTAGGGCTTCCCAACCCCCAAAATAATATTAATTAGAGTCCATCGCCGTGATTTTTTTTGATTTGCCCACGCTTTGAAATATTTGAAATTTGTATTTATTTTTCTTAATTCTTTGTTAATGTCTTTTTCATTCTGACAATTTTTCTTAATAAAAAATTTAATGTGTTATATTTTGTGCCTTTGTGTCTAGGCCAACTAGTAAGTACTTATCTAATCCGAGAACCTAAGACAAAGCCTGGGCGCCATGACAAATTTCTAAAGTTGTAACTGTCCCGCAGGCTTAAAAAGGTTCGAAACCCCTGGTATAGTGTATGCTACATACTTTTTAAATGACTTCTTAAAATGAGGGCTATATTAAATTCGACATTACTTTTTATTTGGCTAACCACACCTCGGTTTACAAAGTTCTCGTACTTTAGTTCTTTTGACGCAAATAAAATTATATTGTCTTCTAAAAATAAGGTTAGGTTAGGTTAGGCTACTACAACTTTGCCTGCGGTTTCGTCCGGTCTGCTTTTAAAGCACATAGCACAAAGACATAGTTTTAGTCTTTGCAATAAATAAAACATGTACGGAGTCTCCTCCTTCAGAATGAGAAGGGTTTGTTCGTAGTCAACAACGCTGGCCAATTGCCATTGTCATTGAGTGTTAGACTTTACACACCTTTGAGACAATTCAAGAGATCTCTAGTGTTTCCTTACAATGATTTGGTAGCTGCAAGGCTATTCTGATTAATGTCAGCTCGATATCGAAGCTCACTCAAGTGAGAAAGATCACTTCGAAAGCGATCGTATTTTCGATTCGATTCGTAACCTTGATCCAGCTAAATCCGCGATGAGCTTGCAAATACGTATTCTCTATAAATCGATAGTAAAGGTGGCGCCGCACTGTGGAAGCGGCGGAGACATAAACTGCATATTCGGGCTAATTTGACATTATGCGATGATGTTTGGTATTCGGTAAGGTCTCGATCGTCGAATTACTCTCTTTCGAAACTCGTATCAAAATGCCAAACAAAAAGTTAATCAAGAGCAATCGAGTTCTCTAGTGAATTAAAATGTTTAAAGTGTATTATAGTGCACGCAACTCTAACTTTTCTGAGTTATGTGCGTTTTAGGTAATTAAAATATCCACCAATCCGCACTGGGTGCGTGGTGGACTACGGCACTAACCCCTTCTCATTGTGGGAGAAAACCCATGCCCTGTAGTGGGTAATGGGTTGATAAGATGATGATGATGACCTGAAGTAACTAATATATAGTTGAACTTTTTCTTTAATTAAAATTAGATGTATATATTTTTTTTTAATTGAGTAACTTTACCACAATGGAAAGAACGTCGCATCCCTCTCGTGCTCAAATAGAGTTTTTAGAGAAAAATCTAATCCTGGCAAAAAGTTCCTGTAAAGTGCTTAGTGCAATAGCCGCAGCCCGAAGATCCTGGGAGACACTGGCACTGCAACTTAATAGCCTGGGAGGCTGTCTGAAGACGTGGAAGCAGTGGCCAAAGTTTTAAATCATATTTTACATATTATGCTTATAATATTTAGCTGTCGAGTTACAAAAACGTCCTGGCAGAATCCTTGTTAGTTGAATATTCTTAAATTTAGTTTTACTGTATGAAGCAATACTAAACCAATTTTAATAAAGCTTGTTTGATGTTTAAATATTGTATTCCTGACAAATTAAGGTGAAATACGTAAAGTAAAAGTGCAGACATATTTTTATTCCCTACTAATAACTGATCATACTAAATTTCTTGGACAGGCTTATGTCCAACAGTGGACGCTTGGAGATGATGATGATTAAGAATGCACGTAATTGCGAAAAGTAAGGGGTGGGGGCGGTGATCGAACTTAAAACCAGAAAGGGGTAAAACCCCTCTTGGCTCATCTAAATTAATACTTACAAATAAAAATTAATTCATTTTTGTTTTGTTTTAATTCATTTTTGTTTTGTCTCCTACTAATTGATTAAGTTAATTTTTTTATTGTAATTTAGCTTTAAAGATTTATAGTTTTAAAGGTTTATATTAACTGATTAATAATTAATTGTAAATAATTTATAAGAATGACTTTTTACATTTAATGTATGCTGTGATAACCTTGTAAATAGTTGAACATTTACTATGTGACCATTTAATATGTGTTCCAAAAAAAAGCAAGTTTTAATGTATCTACTGTTGGTTGTCCATTATAAATAAATAAATAAATAAAATAAAAAGCGACAGAGTCTATCAAAGCCGACACCTAAACTCAAAAAGAATATTCGCTACAACATAGAGAGAGCGCAAATACTTTTACGTCCAATAGAAATACGGGATACGAATACACGAAAACGAATGCGAGGTCCAATTTTATTTGGTCGGATCAAACGGCCCGTTGCGAATTCAGTTAGTGTACTTCAGATGGTGAAACGATGTTTTTTACTTTTTTCGACCGCTCGCAACTCATTGAAATGTGAAAACGAAATCTTTGGTCACCGGTGCTTCTGTGATATACTTCCGCAAACCTGTTCAAAAGGGTTAGATTTTTCCGGAAAATGAATCTTCGAATAGGATAAAAGCGTCGATTTTATTTGGGGGAACTAGAAACCCGACTTCGCACGGTCATCATCATCAACCGTTTGAAGTCCACTGCTGGACCAAGGTCTTTTGCATTCCAAACTCCACGATTCTGGGCCGCTTGTTTCCAGCGGCTCCCAGCGACTCGTTTTATGACGTCTGTCACGTCCTCACGGACATACGGTCAATATAGTGCTTTCTCGAGTTCTTTTCAAAAATATTCTATCGTATTATTCTATATCTATCTATATCTATATTATTGATTTCTTCAGGATCCCTTCAATAGATCTTCTCTGAGTTAAAATGACACCGCCTCTAAAGTATAACGAACCTACCAAACGTTATAAACGTTTGGTAGGTTTATTGGCGGAGTAATTGAGTAACGAATAAACAAAAAAACATTTTTTTTTAAGTCGGTTGAAAAATCAAACGTAAGACTAACTTATAGGTACGTATACTGTATATTACGTATACGTATACGTAGTCCATATCAATTCGGAACTTAAGAAAATGACACAATGTCGTACGATTTTCCATCAGCTGACCTCCGAACTTTAATTTGAAGATGGCACCTGATGATGATGAGGATTTAGAGTACCCCGGTGATTAATAGATTTCGAATGCCGTTGAGAACAGTATAGACAACTCTCAGATATATATTCAATTCCATAAGCTAAAATTTCGATCCTTAATAAAAGGAATCCTCTTTCAGAACTCGTTTCTGAAATAATATTGGGTATGTTCATTATTACATTTCTTAAAAAACCTCTCCCACGAGCTCAAGTCAACGTTTGCGTTGTTTACGGAAATATAAATATTTTCATTACTTATTTAGGGAAGATATAATAAAAAAAAGAGAGATGCGATCGCACGAGATTGATATAACCAGACTGACATCGCGATGATGTAGCACACATCATTCTATACTACAGCAAAAACACTGTTTTATTATTAATTCACTTGTAGGTTAACTATTCGTTGGTGTGACTAATCATGTAGTCAAATAAAATTAAAAGAGTTCATGAACTAATCCAGGTTTATTTCCCAGGCCCAAAATTCAAAAAATAATTCATTTATTTCAAGCAAGCCGTAGCCGTAAGTAGATAAGCACTTTTGAAACATAAAGTCGGTCTGTTTGTAGTGACTCTACCACCGGTTCGGAAGGCAGATTCTACCGAGAAGAAGCCGGCAAGAAACTCAGCAGTTGTTCTTCAATTTACATTTTACATTTTAACATTCATTTTTTATCTTATGAGAGATGAAAGCCGGGCCAGATGCTTCCAAGCAACCTTGTCATTAAGAAATACATCAATTGTATACTAACCTTGCCGAATAAATAGTATCCTATGTGCAATGACCATCAAGACAGGGGAAAAGCTATATGTATATGTCCCAAATGTCATATATATCGGTTCAGTGAGTTGAGACGAACAAAGGTAAGTAATTAGACACTATTATTTTTAATATTTGTATGGATTGCATGGTTAGCCCCTGGTCATAACAATGTTCGCGCAGTACACGACGGATTGTACCTACTCTCCTTATTATTTTCTCCTCGGTGAAGACGGATGATTAAAATTATTTCTACTTAGTAGTGGGTAACATCAGTTTCATTGTGTCACGAACTGAAAATAAAAGAAAAAACAAACACAATAATTTCGGTTTACGCTCGGAACCGAAAATATGAAACAATAAGTAAGTAATAATGATCAGATGCAAACAAAACAAAACTGCTTTTTGTACATTATCTACTTCCCGTTAAAACTTGGAAGCGTATTGTGCTTAAATCAGTGAGGTGTTATTACCTCTAGAGTTCAATGCCTCTCACGCCACGTTGGTGGTTGGTCTGTTCTAGGGATCTAGGCCTGTTTGGCAATTAAACCAAAATAGTACCCTTACACTAGTCTAATCAACAAACTGAAAAATATATATATCTAAGTAAATATTTACATGATTACGTAAAATGTCTTTAAGCTAATGTTTGTAACCATTAGGTGTATTAATATTTATAAGGCGCTTTCATTTAGATTTAACGCTTGGACTGTAAAATAAGATCAGTACTAATAAGAGCTTAATAATGAATAGAAACAGTTCAATAACTATAACCACTCATCACAAATTGTTGATATTGTATTGTGCTCAATAAGCATTAAACTTAACTTTTGCATATTATTGTGGTCACGGTTTGCCCGGTGTACATACGTTTTGAAGGTTATTTAATTAATTGTAGTTGTAGTATTACATATAAGAGTAATTTCGTATTTTTTTAACACATATACCAATAAAGTTCATTCTTTTGTTCTGTTCAAAGCTTACTTTACAACATTATACTCAGCGAGTTTGTGATTCCACTATTCGCAGAATTACAATACAGCAGAGTCCTTGCTGCATGCTTGATTCGTGGTCTTTTGCTGTAGAAATTTGTACAGAGGTCTCAACCCCTTAATTATTGAGTAGGTTAAGTACCTACTAATTATTATTGTTTTTTAACCAAAATGATAGGATTTGAAACTTAATTAGTGCTGCCAATTCTCAAAAATTACACGACTAAAATCAAGGACATCGATAACCGGCTTCAAGGATCGACCTCTCGCTCGAGGCGCTATAAAATCTTACTGGCTTTAACAAACTGCATTCGAAATTAAAAATTTTCATCCCCTCTGTCCTTGTCGAGGATCACTTTTGATTATAATCTCTCCACCGCAACGTAATTGGGATATTCTTTGGGCATAACAATGGACTTGCACATTCATTCGTTTTAGGTATTATAAAATTTCCATTCTGCGGCACAATGCTGTGTTATTCTTGTTTTCGCTTAGTGATTGCTTAGTCCTTTACAATGTTTTGTATCATAATATACTTACCTACCTGGGCCTATTGTTGTCGTGGAAATTCTTAAGATGTTCAGTTATTCCACTCGTACCTACTTACGTATTTACTTACATTTGTGGAAAGAGATTTTATGAGTTATTCAAAATGAAGTTATTTCGAGACAGTATTATTTTCTTTTGTTATTCTTTTTTTTTTAATTTTTTTTTATTTCCCACGAGGTATCGTGTTCTCAAGTGCTATGTCTGGTTTATTCTTTTATATGAAACTTGGATTTCAAAGAAGGAAAGTTGTAGACGGTTGCAAGCGTTTGAGATGTGGTCATTACGAAAAATGTTTAAAATATCATGGAGACAATTCATCTCAAACGCTCAAGTATTACGAAGGGCCAAATGCTAACGGAAACTAATGACAACCGTCATACAAAGGAAGGTTGCGTTTTTCGGTCACCTACAGAGAGGATCCCTGTTCGAGTTTCCAAGGTTGATCCTTGAAGGGAAAATTACCGAGAAAAAATTATAGGTGCTCTTTACCTGGGTGACCGAGGAAGAAGTGGTTCGACGATATAAGACAGTGGACCGGACATACCTATTCGGTATTGAAGAAGATGGCACATCATCGTTCGATTTTCCACCGGCTGACCTCCGAACTTCAATATGAAGATGGCACCTAATGATGCCAATAAATTACTGATACTGAATACAACTGATAGTACAGTATAGTCTAATTTTCCTTACGTTAGCTAAAAAAAACTATAACTAGCTGATCTTATTCGTAGAAACGCGTAGATACACAATATACTTTGCATAGCGCTATTACTGCAAACAAAAAATTAAGCCTTTCAAAAAGAAAAACTAAAACCCCTTCGAGTAAAAGGTTACGCTTACTTATTCTATGAACAAATCTCCTGAAAAAGTTTGGCATCATTACCGGCCCACAGGGCATCTTAATAGAATGAGAAGGGTTTAAGTCGTAGTACACCACGCGGGCCAAGGGTGGATGGGTGGGCGACAGTTTACACACCTTTGAGAACTTTTTTGAGAACTCTCGGGGTTTTCTTCGCGCTCTTATCGTAGAAGCGGGATATTTACTTGAAACGCACATAACTCCGAAAAATTAGAGGTGCGTTTCGAATGCCCCCCAGAAGCCGAAGCCTTACATGCTATCTCAGCTAATTGGGAAATATAAAAAAACTAGCGACCCGCCTCGGCTTCGCACGGGTGCAATGTATGTAAGTTTGGTAAGTAATTTGAAATTGTTTTAAACCGCCACCCGACCTGGCCCCGCTTTTTAAATCCCTGATATCCTCTAACATATTCATTTTAATGATATGCTGTAAAGAAAAATGTTGACCGAGCATGCATCGAAATTTAGAACGTATCTAATGTATTTGATTGGATGAGGAATAATACTGTATTGTTTAAAATAGTTTTGTACTTAATCCTTATTTTTTTGTAAAACAATAATAAAAAAAACAATAAATCTTTTGGAGATAATGATAATAATATAATAATATTGGTTTATTGTTCAATAAAACATAGGTACAATTTACATTACATCTGCACAATAGGTGTAACTTATATTAATGTTATAATTTACACGGATATACAGAAATCAACTGTCCCTAAGCTAGGTATAAACCTGTGTTATAGGCGATAAATATACCAATGCAAACTTTCTTGTAGACCTTTTTAAAGTGTACAATACTGTCATTATTATTGCCTACCTCGTAGGGTTCAGCGAGCGTTTGTAATGTAAGCTCAAAAAATGTGTTTATTTACGACATCACACTAGAAACCTCTGGAGTTATCAGTGTTTCTCTGGTATATTATGCATGTATTACATTTAGGTATAAACCTTTATCTTTAATAACTCCATCTTTTAAAAAACCGCATCAAAGTTCGTGGCGTAATTTTAAAGATCCAACGGACAGACAGACAGCGGTAAGCGTCTTCGTTTTATACTATGCTGTGATAAAACACCGTTCAGAAAAACTCGCATAATGGCAATACTTTTTATATGAACCCCATTCAAAATGGCACCTTAATCTTTTCTTAACAAATCATCACCGCGCGACAATATTGCTCATATCATTGCGAGCGTCAGCCCGTGACGTCATCAACTAATGCACTACACCACTGATATTGTCGCAGGTGAGGAGGCCCTGGCTACCCTGATGTAGACTCACTGGAAGTGTAATCCGTGCAGACATTGGCCTTACCTTCGCACACCATAATGCCCAATGTAAATAATCAACCTAATCCAAAATCTTCAGATGGCAGATTGAATTAAGTTGTGATATCCTGATCCATATCTCCTTACTCTTATATACCGTGTGGTGACGGCAGATGAAAATAAAAATAAATATATATTCGAAACAAACAAACAAATAAAGAAAAAATTATTTCCTCGTAAGTAATATTACTAGTTGCAGCGCGTTCTTTTTCCAATTTTATTACGTTTTTTTTTTTAATCTTGTGGAAATCCTTTGTTTTTCTGGTATAAAAAGCAACCTTTGTTCCGTCCTTTCAAATGTCTTTATGCCAAAAATCAAGTCGATTGGCTACTTAGTTATGGCGTAAAATTAAGAAAAACAAACGAAGAAACTTTCGCTTTTCATTTATACTATTAATATGAATTAAAATCTGTTAACTACTAATTCCAAATTGCTAGTCGTTAATTCTTATGACTAAATTAACGAAGCAATTTTTTATTAACATTACCTTCACTACCTTGGTATTTGGTATATATCATTACCAAATAATTATATATACCAAATACCAAGTAATAATATACTTATACTTCATGTCCTTTCCTAGGTCGCCTGGTATAGATCGCTTTTAAGCGATAAGGCCTTATGTACCTATACTTTCTTTTTCTCAACTGTATTTTTGTATTGCTTTGTATATGGTGTACAATAAAGTGTATTTGATTTGATTGATAATAATTACAATATAAAGTGTTTTGACCGAAATGAATTCAAATATATATTTTTTATTTTATTTCAAAATGTTCTTCTAGTTTTAGTGATGCCATTTTTGGCTGTACTTTTAGTTAGTTTATTATATAACCTTATACTTCTTAGTTTTATTCCATAAATACTGCCATAAGTTATAAGCCTACTTCTTAGTTGTTACCCTTTGTTTTTTTTTATAAATACTGCCATAAGTGATAGGCCTGTTTGCAGTCTTTAACTCTTCGTAAAGCCAGGTGCAAGATTGATTACTTCGGCGTGCCCGCGACATATTGTGCGCCTACCACCTACTAATTAACGGTGTCACAGTAGTGCCAACACAATGGGTAACGAAAAAAACACCTCGCAACATCGCGGGAAAAGAAAACCTACCTACCTATGATGTACGAGTACAATAAACAATTTTTTACTCAGTTTGAAAGGTTTTTTTATAATTAATCTTTTGTTTTTCCGCAATATAACCTAAAATAAAACTAATAGTTATATAATAGTTAATGGTAATTCAGAATTCAAATTTTTTGGTTAGACCAAGCAAGCGTGGTGTTTTAGACTTCACGCTTTGAGAACATTTAAGAGAACTAGATGCAGATTTCCTCAACATTTTTTCCTTCACCGCGAAAGCAATTGATATTTTATTGCTTATAAGGCAAATAACAGAAAAAGAAGAGATGACGATAAATGACTTCGAACTTCTGAACTTCTGGGATTTTCAAAAGATTCAAAATTCATTTATTTATCATTAACTTCGGTTTGCAATTTGGAACGTCATGTCAGTCTTTTTGTAGTGACCACCAGCTGAAAGTCGCAAGGAATTCGGCAAATCTCTCATTTCCAACATCATTTTACAGTTTACTAGTTTCCTCCAAACCATTTTAAAACTAACTCATAGTTAGGAAAATTATATCTACTGTTCACCTGCGTGGAACGGAGAGACAGCTGTATTCTTCGTTGAATTGACATGCGCATTTAGTTGCATTTAGTTTCTACTCAGAATAGTGTCTGTTTTAAAATAAGCACGTACCTATACTCAAACGTTTACAAAGCTTGGGCATGAATTGTTCTAACTTCATATCTAAGCTAGCTAAGTATTAATTAACTGTGAGTGAGGTGATAAGAAAAAAAATTACCCGGTTAAGTTTTTTGTACACTCTTCTTAGACCAGAGCGCGTAGGGAACCCTCGCAGCTTTAGGTTTAAGAAGAGAACATAGTAGTAATATGTACTTTAGTGTTTAAATTTATGTATTGTTTATTGTAATTGCAATTTCCGTCTCTCATGTATATTCCTATCGTTAAGGTTACCTTGCAGAGATAACTTTTAGTGATAAGGTCGCCTTTTGCTTCTAATTTTTTTTAAGTATAAGTATTTTTAATTTATCCTTTACTACGAATAAATAGTTGTCACCACCAACTCACAATTATGTAACATATTATATGTACGAGTATGAACGCTTCATAAGTGCTTGTGAAAGGCCTACATTAATCAATAATTGATATTTATTGATATTTTGAAATGTTGTTATTAATATATGTAATAGGATATATTCTATAGAAAAGAATAAAGTTCCACCTGCTTTCAACATTCCCTTACACAAAAATGCGCCAAGCAGATTATCAATAAACATTAATGCGAGCATCTCATTTCAAATAAAATCTCTTGGGAATATCACTTGATTTTCATTCGGCTCACATTTTGCGAGGCATTCATTCAATATTTCGGTATAAAATAAATGTATTCAATATTCGATATTAATGTATTCAGCGGCGCCGGGCCGCAATTTTCATTTTGTAATTTTTACCGAATGCGCATTCAACTCGGGGCTGTCAACATTTCAAAGAACGTAAAGGTTTTATAATCAACATTGTTTGTGTAAAAGTTATTATAATGTACGGTCGCTCTTACTTACCGCATTGGTCTTGTTGTCGGCACATTTGACTGTGAATATCCTGTGAATTTTCTTTTTATTTATACTCTTTATTAGTACACCACATCAAGTTCAGAAAAACAAAGCAAAAAAGAACAGACACTTCAAGCACGTAATCGCTAAGTAAGGATCTCTGCCAGCCAACCTTAGGATTAGGAAAACTAAAAAGAAAAACGAACTTTTACTTAGAACTTCGGCTTCACTTTCCGGGGACCGAGTTCGAATCCCAGGACGCACTTCAAACTTTTCTAAGTTATGTGCTTAATACGCACATAACTTAGAAAAGTTTGAAATGAGCAATTATAGAATAACTCGCGTCAACGGTGAAGCAAAACATCGTGAGGAAACTGCATGCCTGAGAACTCTCCATAATGTTTTCAAAGGCGTGTGGAGTCCACCAATCCGCACTGGGCCAACATGGTGGATTACGGCCCGACCCCTGTAGTGGTGTTCGCGTTTATCGGTCGGTCGTTACGGTCTTTTACAAATCTCGTGAAAACCGTTTGTTTGTAATAAGAATAGGCTTGTGATTAAATCTGAGAAAACGAGGCAAATCTGCACAGTGCACTTAATTGTTTTTTTTTATGACCGACTACTTAACTTACCCTTTGAGGAGATAGTATTATAGTTCCCAGCTTTATAGTTCTAAGGCTGAGATTACACCTGTAAGTTTTACTTACGTAAGTCAATTACAGAAGTCACTTACGTTTAATTCACTATTGTAAACAACTTTGATAGCAAGTTATTGCGACTTAAAGCTTAAGTAAGCCACTATAACTATAACCTATAAGTGACTCACGTAAGTAGTACATACAGGTGTAATCCCAGCCCTAGAAATACAAGGCAGTATTACGAATTCATAGAATAGCTTATTTATTAGTGGAAAGTACTAAATTCTCTTGAATATATATATTTTTTAAATCCCGTTATTTTGAATAACAACGAACAATAGCTGAACGATAAACAAATCAGTTTAATTATGGGAATGAGTTGTAGGGGGCGGGCGGGTGCCGGGGCGAGGGGCATTTTAATCAACTTTGCGAGCCGATAGCCGACAATGCGCGCCGTGCAATTAATTTGTGTATTCAATCATATCTTCGCTATTGAAAAATGGAAATTCAAATTACTAGTAAAAAATTTGCTCGGGATGTTTATTCATCCAGTGAGGATAGGAGAAGCGGTGATAGACTAATGGTTAGGTCATCAGTTTCAGTTTCGGAGGTGCCTAGTTCGAACACACACACACAACTCTAACTTTTCTAAGTTATGTTCGTTTCAAACAGTTTAATCGCACTTGCTACACCTTTAAGGTGAAGGAAAACATCGTGAGTAAACCTGCATGTCTGAGAGTTCTCCATAATACTCTCAAAGGCGCGTGGAGTATAATAATACGCATTGTGGACTAGTGGACTACGGCCTACATCCTTCTCATTCTGAGAGGGGACCCATGCCCGGATTGGACCGATAATGGGTTTGTAATGATGCGGTTAGGAGCTCGTTCGTCTAGCTTATTAGGATCATGCAATCCTGTAGTTATAGCTAATGGGTTTTGCTGACAAAAAACTGTCAACACCAGCCCGGAGTTAGCGTAATCTATGCTCTGATGGAGTTATGTTATGATACATAGTCGTTAAAGACTGCCAACCTAAAAAAATTAAGCAATTTTTCTTTTAATTTAAAATAATTGGGAAAGCTTAATTGGGGAAAGCCTTATTGGCTTAGACCACGATTGCCAGAGAGTCGCAGATTCAAATCCTGCCTGACATAAATCTGACTCGTTTAACGACTAACTCAAGACTGAGCGAAGTAAAATTACGCTCAAGAGATCTTTGTCTAAACTCCAGTTCTCTCTACTACTGCGGAGGGACCTGTATCCAGTATTGGGAAATTAATTTGTTTATTCAATTACATATTTGCTATTGAAAAAGGAAAATTCAAATTACTTACTGGTAAAAAATTTGCTCGGGATGTTTATTCACCTTTGCCTACCACATCGATATGAAGACATTGCCCAAACCAGCATTGAACTAGCTTAAGGACTAAGGATGAGTTGACTTTGCTCAGTCTTCCGACACATCTAAATCGAGACTAAATTTCGTACGTGTCTGTCAAAAATATGTCTCGTGTCACTAACTTTGAGCAAGCTAAGATCCTACTCTTTCTTCTATTGCATAAAAGATCTGCCTAAAAATTGTTCGGGATGTTGATTTTTTCAGTAGTTTGTTCAGTTCTCCAACACCAGCCTGGAGTTAGTTAAATACAGGCACCTTAAAGAGCATGTTAAGCCGTTGATCTCAATTGCCGATATCATCAATTTCGTTCACTGCGGAATATAAGTCTTCTCGGAAACGCACCAGCACATATACAATACGGCCCATCACCTTTCCCATCCAATCGCTTCCAGCCACATATTAAAGGTAGTAGATATAGTTCACAGCATGGGATGGTGGTTCTTCGAAGGTGGAATCGCCGTTACCACCAAGCATCTGCACGACAATATCCGCCCACTGCCACAGAATCTTTCTCATCCTTTGTGTTATGTTGGTTGCTTTGGTTCCCCCAGTACCAGTTTCTTCTTATTTATTTATTCACTTTATTGCAAGACAAACGGTTTACAATAGGCGGACTTAATGCTAGAGCATTTCCTACCAGCCAACCTTCGTGCTTGACGAAATAAACGAGTGAGGGTGTGGCCAAAAACTTAAGGAAGTAAAAAAAATAAAAAAAAACTTCTTCGCTACTACAGCTATCCAAACTCGTTCCAGAAGCGAAAGTTTGCCAGCGACATCCAGGAACTGGGAAGGTCTCGTCCGTGCACTCAATCATTACGTGAATTTGTGTAACATCTTTAAGGTAAATATGTTGTTTAATGGTTTTTTAATACTAGTTATAATCATAATATTAATAATCGTTAATGCCACATCAAAGCAGCATTTAAAAGTAAGAGAAAGATTTTTTGCTTAGACTTTTTATGCTAAACCTTTTTTGCTAATCACTTTTAAATGTCGTCTCAATCGTTCTCATACACGTGTTAATTTGATCAACCAATTTCTATCCTAGTCTCTAGTAAACTATTTTTTTTTTAATTTAATTTAAACAATTAAAACATCACTTAACAAACGGTGAAGGAAAACATCGTTAGGAAACCTGCTAGGCTTGAAGTTCTCCATAACATTGTCGGCGGGGCGAGGGCGGCGTGTCAAAGGGGCGTGTAAAGTCTCCCAATCCGCACTTGGCCCGAATACATCAAAATTCCTGCTCATTCTGAGACGAGACCAATTACTGGTAGATGAGTTGTTAATGAAACTGAGAGTTAGTGAAAAATTATCATTATCAGCATAACTTCAACCGATTGACGTCAGCTGCAGGACATAAGTCCACCTCGTTGAACAAGGTTGCGTTTTACGGCTCGTAGTCACCACTCCAGGACCTTGGGTCCCCAACGTCCATCGGTTTTTCGAGCTATGTGTCCTGCTCATTGCCACTTCTGGTGAAAATTTGTCGTTGAAATTACCATAACGAAAATAAATTGACTATTAAAATAACGAGTTGTGTAAATGCCTAATAAAATGATTGTATAACGATACGACATGATTAAATGGCCATAAACAACATGCTAGCTAGCGAGGGGCGCGCGGAGCTCCTTGCTTTGAGCACCTCTCAACATCCTATTAATATGAAAACAATTCGTCCCTCGCATGTTACGCGCCTTTTACACACACGGCCATTTATTTCGGGCATGCCTTTAAAATAATAACAATGAAGTTGATATACGTAATGAATATATACATTACTAGCTGTTGCCCGCGACTTCGTCTGCGTTTGATTTTGTTTTTAAAGTATTCAGTATCGCTAAGCCTTAAATGAGTATAGTAGTATATATATATATATATATATATATATATAGTATATATAACATAATTAAAGATCTAAGCTATCCTATCTCTTAAGTTGGACCAGACTGCTCACGGTGTGCCAATTTAATTTAAAATCGGTTAAGTAGTTTAGGAGTCCATCGCGGACAAACATCGTGACAGGAGATTTTTATATATTAAGATGAGTGAATGACGCTTTTCCAAACGTCTTTCTATATTTTTAATTTAATTTATTTTTGTTCCTCGTTTAAGTTAGATAACACACGAAAAAATGGGTAAAATTTTGTATTCCATAGAACTTAACTACTTACCACTTGCCATGAAATATAGCACAAATTGCTTGGGCGTGAAATTACATGATATTTTGCATAGTTAAAAAGACAGAGTAACTTTTATCCAAAATATAATTCGACTCCTAGTGCCTAATTTTGTTATTACAATAAAATTCTTCACAATAAAATGGCTGAACGGATTATAATTTTTGATTGGTCTTGGAATAAAACAAAGGAAACTGATATTCCAAAATCGTCTCATCTTCTTACACGGATCAACCTTCGCATTCAAATTCAATTCATAATTCATACGTTTAAGTAGGTAGACTTACTCTGTAAGAAATGTTGAATGCCAATTCTACCGTTTTTTTGGGACGCCTTCCGACAAAATCGGAAAAGTATAGTAAGTAAAGTACCGTAAAGAAGTCGGCAAGGAACTCAGCAATTGCTCTTTTCCAAAATCAACATTTGACAATTTCCAATATCCATTTTTCCAGTTTCTTCGAGGTGAAAATTACTGTGGAACTATCCTCCCTTCTACTCAATCAATTTTCATACAGTACCGATAATTAAAGACTTCATGCAGGGTGACTTAGTAACTAAGACATAAAATTATAACTAAGTTATTAATTAATTAATAATAAGAGTGTCACACATAGTACACCATATTAATATATGTCTTTTATAATGTTTAATGTCATCTTAAATAAATAAATATACTACGACAATACACACATCGCCATCTAGCCCCAAAGTAAGCGTAGCTTGTGTTATGGGTACTAAGATAGCTGTTGAATATTTACATGAATATAATACACACAAATACCTATAATATACAGATGAACACCCAGACATTGAAAAACAATAATGTTCATCACACAAACATTTTTCAGTTGTGAGAATCGAACCGGCCTAGGACTCAGAAAGCAGGGTCGCTGCCCACTGCGCCAGTCGGCCGTCATCTTTCATTCATTTGTCTTATAGTTACCCATAAATTATGTAGTTCTAACTAGTTAGTGCAGTAAAATAAATAAATGTATAAATAACTGCTGAAGCAAACTCGAGTAAGACATAAAAACAAAAAGTGTCCAAGTTTTCGGGCCCGCGGTGTGCGCTAAGCGATCCCCAAAGAGTATGCATATGCGCACCGACTGCAATCAGCGATTGCTCCCATTGTGCCGCAGATTAAAATTTTAGGGTTCACCCGCTAATGTGATTGCACTCTTTTTCTCTCCTCCTGGTACGGAACCAACCGGCTGAGCTATTAATCGGATATTATAGGGGCGGTGTGTTAGTTTTAATCACATTGGAAAATTGACGTTTGTTTGAGATCGATGAGTTTTGATTTGGGTTTTAGGGGTACTTTTTAAAAATAATAATGGCTTTACTGGGGTTGTATATTCGGGTTGTATTTTCTGATGTTGGTAATCATCTTTACATAGTATAAAACAAAGTCACTCCCGCCCCGCGGGTCGCTTAGATATTTTAAACTTAGCAACGGATTTTATGCGGTTTTTAGCAATAGATAGACAATATGCTGTAAACATGCATGTTATGAAAGGGAAAATCAAGCAAATTCAAAGTTCTGTAATTATGTTATGTGGTAACAAACCTATTTTTGTGCTCTTACATTGAAAATTCTGGCTAAACCTTACATAGATAGATTAAATCAATGGTATTAAGAAATTAAATATCTTAAAAAAGTCTCGATAAAAAGTCCGTGATGATATATTTTAATCTCCAAAGGATAACCCATAGTAACCATTTACATTTAAAGTCTACATTTTACAAAAATATTATGGTTAATTTACCACGCTATTTTAAACAATAGAGAAGGTATGATTCCTTGGACAATAAAATTCATTATATATTTTAAGCAAAAGAGTATTATTCCTTGTTTCATACACATTGCAACCGTGTAAAGCCCAAGCGGGTTCCAAGCAGTGGCGTGCACTTCATACATGCACAAAAGCACTGCCTACCCTAAAAATAGGGTTTTGCCGTTTTATGCCATTTTCCTGCTGTATGCATACCCGAGTATGAAACACAGTGCAGGCCACGGGTCGCAAGTTACATTTATAAATCGAATGCGATAAAATGACGTCTGGGGCTCTTAACTAAATGTAACATGAGTTTAATTCTAACTTTACCTTACATTACTTTGCGATAGAATACATAGGGTTTAGGCTTATATCGGAACGGTCGTAGTTTCAAATATCGTACCCGTTGGTCTATTAAACTCACCCAAGAGTATTAGACTCCAAAAAACACTCACTAGAATATATAATGTACTCATACTAGGTACTTATCTAAGTTGAAAAGAAGGATTTTATGAAGGTTCGATCCGAGGACTTTTCAAAACACCTCCACCTTTATTTCTTTTTTGACGTGACAACGTCTTATAAATTGGTTTGCCGGGTGACACTTCAAGAAACTGCGTTACGCTCCGCTCACGTTATGCGCTCACAATGAGAGCGAGTGAGAGGCACGCGTCCCTTCCACTCGGGCATGGTTAGCCCGCCTAAGAGCGAGAGAGACAGACATAAAAAGTGAAAGGCACGCGTCCCTTTGTAGTAAACGCTGTTTCATTGTACGCAAATGTATTGCAAGTTATTGTATGTATATTTGTATATAAATACGTATGTATGTGTAAAGGTAAAAATAAAATTTTGTTAATATGAAATTCAGTGCGAGATTCTTTGTATAAATAAATGTTTTAAATTGTTACTATTATTTCATCCTTCTTCCTACTATACGAATGAATATTCACATTAAAATTATTTTACCACTCAAAGTCGTTGTCACGTAAAACTTTCGCCCTTATACCGACTTTACAGGCAACCAATTTTTTTAGAATTAGGTAAGTATTTAATTGTTGTACTTTTTTATCGCATTATTTTAAAATAAAGCCTGTGAAATAAATTAAGTTTTATAATAATATCAAACTTAATTTATTTCACAGGCTTAAAATAATGCGATAAAAAAGTACAACAATTAAATACTTACCTAATTCAGAAAAAAGGAACTAAAAACAAACACCTTTACAATAAGTAGATTTAACGCCTTATGGACGCTTTTATGAACTCGCCCATTAAAGAACTGAATAAAAATTAAAATATACCTTAATAAACATATATCAAGAAAATTAAATGAAAAACTTGGTGTATTATAAGAATCCTATAGACTGTAAGCGATGCGGTGTAGTGGCGGTATCAATTCAATTAATCGCGGTCGAAAGTAGTAGAAAATAAAATATTGGAATAGCTACTCAATTTGATTGGCTGCTTCATAATTTCTGAATGCAGGAACTAATGTTTTAATTTTTTTATTACTAATTTGGTATGCTTCAATTATTTTGAATATTGCTGTTCATCGCATATGAATCTATGCTAAAAGATAAATCACTGTGTATATAATAGGTATATTGTGTCAAAGTCTATAAAGATCGGTGCGGTAGTTATCCGAACATAGCCAACAAAAAAAAAACAGATATACATATTCTATACTACTTTTGCATTTTTATAACATATACGATGTTATAAAAATGCAAAAGTATATCTGGAAGTATGGGTTGTACAAAATTCTTGGTAGTTGCATGTTCGTGAGATATTTTCAATGAGAAATTACATTACATTTTTGAGCTAGGGGCTGCGAATAATTTTAATACTCGTAGGCGACGTAGCCCAGATTTTTGCTATCGGTCCAGCACCTTGTTACCAACCGACGTCCAACGTCTATCCATTGAACGTCGGTCCTAAGCAAGGCAAGGTCAAGCAAGGTCCAGCCCAACAACAGCGTGTATATGTACATTAAATCTACATTTCGTCTGCAAAACGGAGTAAAGGAATTATTTAAGTAGGTAGCTATACTTTTAAAACATCTTTCCTCAAGTAATTTCAAATATATATTACATAATCATAATCATTTGTATAGTCTGAAGATCTTTTGTCTTGGAAATAAGTCATTCGGCTTTTATTTCTCACAATAAATAGAACGATACAGGCAGGCATCAAACAAAATTACTGTTGACTATACAATGAACAATTGTTAAGTTGTCTTAACAATTATTCATTGTATCTTTAAGACAACTTAACAATTATTCATGGTAAAGTCAACATCTCCTGAGGATGCTCCGGTTTCGGAAAAACGTGAAGAATTTGCGTACTAAACGTACGTATGTACCCTACATTGCCGAAGATCTGTTTGGTGTGGAGTATAAGGATGGAAGAAAATTATAAATTACACCACACAGATTCTCCTGCTTTTCGCTCATTTTCGCTTCATTCGACTCATTTTTCATAATATCTCACAATAAATAATGATGATTATTAAATTGTATAATTTGGAAAAAAACCACTTGCTGAGTTTTGGCGGCTTCTTCTCGGATAGTGCCAAGAATGTTGATAGATATACATAAGTACCAAAATGTAAAGATACAAATACATATATCATTTAAATAAATATACGTAATATATAAATATATAAATTATACATAATATATATAACAAACATAATAAGTATATATAAGTAGATTTTGAATTGAATTAGTTGAAAGTTAGTTGCCGTGTGAAGAAAGATTTGATGAGTTTTCTGTATTATCAACCAAATATAACAAGCTGTTAATAATAGGCCTACTTGAAATGGATGATTTTTGATTATTTTATTAATGTATGTCTAACCGTGAACTATGCAAAGGTACATCAGCCGAGACGACGATAAACAAAACGAAATCTCGACTTCGAATATTTATGTTTCATAAATTAAAGTTAAAAGTAATATCTGTGAAGGTTCACCTTTAAGAAACTCGTAACTCCAAAATGAAAACGGCAAAGCAGCAATCTTACCCCTTACCTACCCGTGAACTAATTTATTCTTTGACGGGAAATCGCAAACAGATTTTGCTCGCGCAGTTATTACGTTGTGCAGGTGCGGACGTAGTTTTGTTTTACCCCCCTTTCTCCTGTTTCCCCCCTCCCGGCCCCGCACTACAGAGTACAGTTTCGTCGCGCCTGAAAATTAATTCCTCTACATAATCAGAACTTCCGTCAGCGCCGCCCGCCCGTAGCTTCATTGCAAAGTTTTCTTTATTTTTTTTATTATTTAGGTAGGTGGGAACGTCTTTATGTACAAAAACGATTGTACAGTATTCGCTGTTTTATTATTGTCTATATTATCCTTACTAATATTATAAATGGGAAAATGTGTTTGTTTGTCCTTCCTTTGCGCCCTAAGTAAGCAACTAATCAGCTTGATTTCCGGCATAAAGTTAGTGGAAAGGAAGGAGAGTAACATAGGCTTATGCCACGACAGCAAAAGTTTCTCACGGGATTTCTTAAAAACCGTAATAAATGCGGACGAAGAACGCGGGCATCACCTAGTTTTATGGTAATGGCAGAATAACCAAATAAATATGCAGAAATCGTGATTGAAATAATTAAAAATGGCACAGAAAACGACTTACTTACGTTTGATACGAAGTAAAAAAGAAAATAATAAAATGTTCGTAATTCATGTTTGATCAGAGCTTCCACTCATCTACCGTGAGTAGATATAGTAAAGCGGTTATAGTATTCTGCAGCTGTGGCTTGAATATCGAATAGCGTAATATCGCTGATTGATTAGATTTCGATAGCGTATACGTCGGTACTAGTTTATAGTAACCTTTGCAATAATCATAGTAGAGTTAACAGACATTTTTTCAACACACCATTGTTATTGTCGCCATTTTTTGCTAACCTTTCAGAAATACCAAAAAGAAAGAAAAGGTCTGAGGTATAATCTAAGCTACTATTTTGACACCGATTGGCGTAGTGGGTAGCGACCCCGCATTCACAGCCCAAGGCCGTGAGTTCGATTCACACAGCTGGAAAATGTTTTATAAGTATTTATGTATATTATTCATAAAAATATTCATCAGTTATCTTAGTACTCATAACATAAGCTACGATAACTTTGGGGCTAGATGGCGATGTATTGTCGTAGTATATTTATAATATTATAAAGAGGTAAAGTTTGTGAGGTTGTAGGGGGTAATCTCTGGATCTAAATAACCGATTTTGAAAATACTTTTTATTATGGATTGTCCATTTATCGAGGAAGGCTATAAAACATCATGCGACGTTTAAAAGAAGCGGAACCTCAATTAAAAATGTTGCAAAAGTGGGAAAAATTATTCGTTTCATAAACGATGCAGGGCTTGCAAGAAAACGTCCTACAAAGTGTGTCCTTGAACCTGAGGCGTAGGCGTTGAACCAATGGCGACTTGCCATAAGTGTGGAGAGACATAGTTAGGCCGGGACTTGATGGGGAGTGCTTGTTTGATAAAAGATATTTTTACTTTTCCACTGTTACAATATACTTACATCGGTGGCGTGTCGGCAAGCACTCGATGGTAACTCACGCGCAGGCGACCCTAAGCTATTACTGCTGACGTCCCATTACATTAATGCATACTTGCATATTGTCGCCACAACCCCATGTATCTGTACACTAGGTGTCGTATTGGTCAGCAAGGTACCAGTAACTCTTAAACCTCAAACCAAATCAAACTCAGTACTAGAGTGTGTTGTTAGCAAAAATCCAGCAGGTCTCTTTGTTATAGTTGAGACAAAAAGGCCCAACGTCATAATTAAAAAAATCTCGTGCCTGCAAAGAAAGGGGGAAGTGGCGCGAAAGCAAGACGGATGGGGCGCCACAGAGGGGCCTCGCAAAGACAATGTCGCTTTGGAAGCGTTGCTTAATCATAAATATATCAAGCGGAGACGTCGTAAGCGTCGGGCACACGAGTGATTTTTAACTTTTACAATATTCTTTTCCCACCACTTCGTAAAGTACGTCATTAAACTCATAGGGCTCAGACGGGTTGTAATGTCCTGAAATCCATTATATCTATGGTTTTAATGTGATTACGTCGTTACAGTACGTTTATTGGCATTTACTGTGTTCTACTTTTGTCTTATTGGTGCTATACATTTATTGTTGGAGGTGGGCGTTAATTGTTGCGACACAGTTTATACTACTGCAACAGTTATCGTGGCACCATGTTTATTGTGTCAATTCTGTACCCTTACCAATATTCTGAATAAATTAATAAAAATGAATAAGGCTTAGCTGAGCTTATCTCTTTATACTATATACTAAGACAACGTAGCCATCAAGCCCCAAAGTAAGTGTAGCCTGTGTTATGGTTACTGAGATGACTGATGAATATTTCTATGAATAACTAGCTATCCCCGCGAATTTCATTTCGCCTTAGTATATTTTACATCTCAATGTCTTTTTAAAGTACCATACATAAAACTCATCTTACTCCGGAACCTCTCTATAGGTCACATCAACAGTTTTACGATTAGGTATAGACAACTTGACGTGCGCTGTCAATTGTGTTTTGTTACTAATGAACGGCTAGATAATTGTTTTGATTTTAAATTAAAAAAAAAAATTGTATTTTATACTTATTCTCCTATTCCGGATTAACAGGAATCAAAGAAATCAAAAATAATGAAAATCGGTCCATCCGTTCTCAAGTTATAAATGGTGTAACTAACACGACTTTGTTTTATAGATGTAGAATATAGATATATATATAAGGACTGTCGAACGGGATAAACAGTATCCTATGTCCGTCTCCTGGCTCTAAGCTACCCACCTACCAATTTTCAGCCATATCTGTACAGCCGTTCTTGAGTTATAAGTAGTGTAACTAACACGACTTTCTTTTATATATATAGATATACATAAATACTTATAATATATATATAAGCACCCAGACACTAAAAAACATTCATGCTCATCACACAAAAATTTTCCAGTTGTAGGAATCGTACCCACGGCCTTGAACTCCGAAAGCAGGGCCGCTGCAAACTGCGCCAATCGGCCGTCTTTGGTTGTACGTGATTTGATTACGAATTATCCTACACCTGAGGAAAACTCTGTTTTTTTTGTAATTGTATCTGGCTTGACGAATGGGGGCTTGAAAAAGGGACGCCCCTTTTACTTGCCAGAGCTTGCGATTTGCGAACCATGGTAAAACAGATAATAAAATCATTGAACTAGACTTTCTTGTATCGCGTGGTGTGAAACAGAAAGCGTACAACGCATTCTAGCTCGCAGGGATAATGCTATCTTCGTCTTGGGCTCCCCTAAACTGCTCGAGACACTCTGAAATTATACCGGCACCCTTAACCTGGATATTGGATTACCTCGTGTTTCCAATTTCCTATTATGTATGTCGAGTTTCAATACATCCTCTTTCTATTTGAGTCCGGCTGCTGGACACATGGTTCTTATAGGCAACGGGTTGGCAGGCAGACCTAAGTGATGCTAAATTACGTTGAAATAATTATTATAATTATTATTATTAATAATCTATTTAGTTCTGAGGGTTTAACTGAGGGTTAACTGAGGGACGTATCGTGATATTATATTGGCCTAGCGGATACCTTACTCATAGACGTAAACTCCTACGCATGTCCCGTAATTTTATTATAGCATGTCTGACTTTCTACCCAGCTTGCTTAACAAATAACTATTTCAGGCTGCAATCTCGGTTTTACTGAAATTAACATAGCCGGAGTTCCTCCACAAAAGCTATTTTATCAGCTTTCTATTAGTTAAAATTGGTTCAGTAGTTTCGCTACAAACAAAGAAACAAACATAAAAATACTACCTCTTCTAATATTAGTAGGTATTGAAGCGTTAATAGCCCAGCGGGTAGGACTTCGACATTACTTTCGGCGGGGCAAGTTCGAATCCCAGGACATACCTTTTACTTTTCTAAGTTATGTGCGTTTTTAGCAATTAAAATTTCACTTGCTTCAACGGTGAAGGAAATCTGCATACCTGAGAGTTCTCTATAATATTCTCAAAGGTGTTCACCAATCCGCACTGGGCCAGCGTGGTGGACTACTTCCTTAACCTCTTCTCACTGTGAGACCCGTGGATCTGTAGTGGGTACCGGTAATGTATTGATATGATGAATATTAGTATAGACTAACGTGACGTGTGTCTAAAGCTTAAGAAGCCTGAAGGAGGTGTACACGTACGAACGTTAAAGGGGGTGTTAAAACAAAACGAATGAGTTCGGACAAAGGAAACGACGCGTCCCTACGATTACGAGCCTTTTGATTCTATCATACATAACATATTTTGATTAATGAACGCCATCTCTATGTACCCAGCGCTTTGTTTCTGGTGCGCTCAAAGAAGTTTTATTTTCGTTTTAAAGTGAAACGTTTGTTTTTCTTCATTATTGTAGGTACTATATGATGCCCAAAACATCATACTTATATACATACGAGCTTTTGACCGTGATTTCGGTCGCGTTAATGTAAATGTTTCCCGTAATTTTTACCAAGACAGCGTCGCGAAAGTGACTGTCTGTCCTCTATAGACTATAGAGGATCTCTCTTATATGGTTCAATTCCTCAAACAGAACGATTGCTCTACCTATGCAGCTTTGTTAGATCTCTGTGTGACCAGTATCCTTACTCTGAGGCTGCTAGGGATCAAACGGGATTTCTTGCCTTTTCTATGTAAGACAACATACTAATGTGCAAAATTAAATAAAAAAAATCATCGCCAATAACATCCACATCCCGTACATCCAACCAAAAAAAATTTTGGGATAGTTAAAGATTGCCCGGGTTGTCCTCTTGTAATAGTTAATTTGCTAACCTTCCGTAAAATAATTTTATTGTAAAAAATAAAAAAGTACTGAATCCCTTTTTCTTTTCCCGTGTCATAAGGTATGCAAAATTTCATGACGATAGGTTGATTTCACATTCGCTTTAATAATATTGGTTAAGTACCTAGTTAGAATTTATTTGAGCACCATAGCACCACAGTCCACAGTTCACAATAATCTTAGATTTACCGACGTTTCATGCTGTAGTAGGTACCTAAGGTACCTATATATATGGTGCCCCAAAAATATATATGAAAAATTAATTTATATGTATAAATCCAAGTGACCCACTTGGTCAAATCGTCCCATCAAAAATTATGAAGAGACTTAAACCATGTCCAAAGTTACGTATTCTATAATATCTCTGCTTAAACACACTACGATTTATTATTTCCTCGTTGCGTGAAACAAGAAGAAACAAAAAAAAATTATGGTAGTTTCATACATCGAAGTTTAATTATAAATTCCCAAAAACCCGCAACATTGCATGAATTCACAACAAAGTTGTTCAAAACGACTCTACATTTTGCGTAGCGGTGTCCACATTCAAATCGACGTTTGTTCCCAGTTACCAATAAAGTAATGAACCACTTCGATTTAATCAATGAAAACTACTAGTTAGAGGAAGTTGAGAATGCAAACAGTGATTAACAGATAGGTACGCGAGTTGATTAGCAGCTAGTTGCCGGCAAGCCGCGTCGCTCTGGTCCACGAGCAACGCTCCCGGCGCCATTGTCTGTCCGCTCTGCAGCGAATAACTAAACACTGTTAGCTGATGCACGGTAGGGTTGGCACTGCGGGTAATAAATCCACTGTTTTAATTTTTACTGTCCTTTTATCAATTCTATGTGTATTTATATGTATGATAATAACATAACAGTTATTAAAAAAACTCTGAGCTCACAAGTATAACTATAATTATTATTTTAAAACTTCCAAAGTTTTACAGTAGATATACGGACAGCCATAATGAGTTTCATAAGAATTCCTCGTTAACTAAATTTGATTAAAAGCTAGTTTCTGACATGCCGCATCGCTCTGGTCCACGAGCAACCCTCCCGACGTGATTGTCTATCCGTTCTGCAGCGAATAACTAAACACTGTTAGCGGAGGCACGGTCGGGTTGACACGGCGTGTAATAAATCCACTGTTTTAATTTTTACTGTCCATTGCTTAAACGTGTATAACTTTAATAATATTTTATTTTTAAACAACCAAAGTTTTGCACATCTATAGTCGGACAGGTATCATGAGTTCCATATCGGTTCCCCTTTTAGTTCCAAGGAAGGTGGATGTCAGATAGACCGACGGCTGGGAAAAAATATATTGAATAGAATCAGGCGATACTTTGACTACTTTGAATTCCATGATATACAAATGGGCAAAAACCAGGAAAATTGGTAGAGTCAAATTTATGAATAAGTATATTTCTAAAATATTTATTGAAATCTTTATACTTCACACCAAACAGATCTTCCAAACTGTACCCTCGACGCACGTATCGTTCCGACACAATAGCATCCTTGAGTTGCCCAGAAGAGATACTCGTAGCTACATAGCGATAAGGCCGCCAAATTGTACCTTCTACCTTAATACTCTGTTGCATTTGTATGTCTGTGAATTTATTTGTGATGTGCAATAAAAGTGTATTCATTTATTCATTGATTCATCCTCAAGAAACTAATTCTAAATTTGTAATCAAATCCCAGTTTATAAATTAAGTTACTTTAAGATAATACAATCTTAAATAAATTAAATCTAAAACATCTTATTGATTTAGTGTAACATTTAAATAAATAAGATAATAATAAAAGTGGCAGCCCTAAATGAAGTAACAGGGGAGGCAGTTCCCACTGGTTTACGTCTCGCTTATAAATGCTATTTTAACGCGGAAAAAAAGATTAATTAACTAATTGAGCTGCCCGACATACCGACGGCACAGCTTTCATTTTCCAACTACGCAAATGCTACTCGCGATTGTGTCTGGGTTAATGACACTTGTCACTTGAACATTACAGATATACCCCTGTTTTTATACAAAAGTGATAAAGAGAACTCTACTATTTGTTTTGTTGCCATGTTAAAGACACGTTTATGTCACTTAATAATTTTGATGTGTGACGATTTGACTTTCAATAAAATGTATAGAGAGATCTTTTAATATTCACTTTATGGGGAGATGTTCTGTTTTTTTTCATTCACTGCATCATTCACTGCATCACATTTTTTTTCATTCACTTCATAAATATTATAATAATAATTTAAAAAGTTTTTAAAGAGTTAATGACCCAAAATATGTCACACTACACATGCCACTAGTCACTTGAACATTACAGAAATAACCCTGTTTTTATACAAAAGTGATAAAGATAACTCTATGAATTCTTTATTGGTGTTATGTTTTAGAAGCATTTCACAATCCACATTCCTCTAAACAATTTAGTGCCCTCGTTGTTAACTCATCTTTATTCTTTATAGAAAGAACTTCTATTTTAGGACATCTTAGAACGTCTCAGAATCTTGCTACTCAAGCACTAATAATAATAAATATAAAAGTTTTTTGAAGAGTTGTAAATATTTTTCAACTCAGTCACCATTTAAAGAACCTAAAATGTGTAAATTAAAAGCACACAAGATTTTCTGGGTCACATACACTTGTTACTTTAACGTTATGTACATGTAAAGCCCAAATATTCACACAAAGTAATAAAATCGTGTCTAGTTTTTACATTTTGTCTTGGTGTCAACTATCATGTTATAGGTGTATCACTCAATTTTAGGGTGCTGCCCTGTCCGTCCGTGTGTCTATCTTTTTGTCACCATGCTGAACGGCCAAAGTTGGACAGTTGAAAATTTGCACAAGTGACATATTTCTGTTGCCTTTGCAACAGCAAATACTAAAAAAGAATACAATAAATTTGAAATAATATTAAAGGTTGCATAGGTATAAAATATTAAATCAAAAGAAGCATTTTTTCCATACAATCGAATTCAAAAAATTCCAAGTGTTTACTTGTGACAACCCTATTGAAGATAAAAGACCGAACCGCGCATCGTACCTACGCTACGCGATGCGTGTGATGTTAGGCCTGTATCTGCGTTATTTCAGTAAAAACTTTTGCAGTGGTTAACGCAAAAACTATTAGGATTTCAGAGACAGTACATGATGTACCTCTTAAGCCTGTGAAGTATTATTTCAGTTTCCTTTAGGTACACGTTATATATAAATAACTATCACAATAAAAATGTGTTATTTGTGAGATGTATACTTTTCAATTCAGACTAAAAAAAAATGTGCAATAACATTACATATACCATCATAGTATGTTGCTGGTCTTCACTCCTATATTCTGAGAGAAAAAAAGGGCCATGTCCAGTGGCTAAATGGCTAAGTCCATGGCTAATACAAGGGCTTATCCAGCCTATAAATTTCACCAGATGGTAAGTGATGATGCGTCTTAAGATGGCAGCGGTAGAAAGAGACCTTTTACCTTTTTTGACCTATCATCATCATCGTCATATCAACCCATTAACGGCCCACTCCTTTCACAATGAGTAAATAAGTTAATAAATATTCAGATTCAGAGTGGATTGGTGAATTCATGTCTTCAAAGAATATTATGGAAAATTCTCATGCATGCAGGTAACCACACGATGTTTTCCTTCATCGACAGTGAAGGAAAACATCGCAAGTGATATTTGAATTGCTTAAAACGCGCATAACTTAGAAAAGTTAGAGGTCGTGCTGGGATTCGAACTCGGCCCCAGAAAATTCCACTGGCTAGCCTTTTAGGATAGCTGAAAGAGATCTCATAGAGAGATAAACATTCCTTCACATTACTTTGATTTTAGTGTTTTTAATTACAGTTTGTGGTACACAAGTAGTCAACATATATTAATAAAATTTGTATCTATTTGTAACTCAGATCAAATTGGTAAAACTAATTACTTGGGTCAAAGAAAAAAAAAATTGAAATAGCTGTCTGTGTCTTTAGTATGCGTTTTTGACGGTTTAAAAAACGTAAACCCATAGAAACCGTTCGTTTGGGATAAAAAGTAGCCAGATGTTACTTTCCGTACTATCAACTAACTGTATGCCAAAAATCAAGTTGATTGCTTGCCTAGTTACGCCGTAAATGAAAGACAAACAAAGTCAAAATCAAAAATATCTTTATTTAAGTAGGCCCCATAGGTGGCACTTTTGATGCGAACATAAGAATTACACGGTAGTGAGATGATGGCGAGAACCACATTCGTAAACTTAAAACTAAAGCTACGAGGGTTCCAAATGCGTCCTGGTCTAAGAAGAAGCCCACAACAAACTTAGCCGGGTGTTTTTTTTTAAATTATTAGAAGAGCAATTATGTTTAGAGCAATAATTTACACCCAAGCTTTTTTATCGATTACGTAGTCCTTTATACTATGATAGGACTTTTCTATAAGCTTACGTTTAATACAAACTTTGAACTTTTTAAGAGACATCTCCTAGATGTCAATTGGTAGTTTATTGTAGAATTGTATGCAATTTCCTTTAAACGAATTTTATGTAACCTAGTATATTGCACTATAACTTTATTCTTACTTCTAATGTTTAAATTATTGCAGTCACAAAACAAATAAACACACTTTCGTATTTATAATATTAGTAACGATTGCAAGGCTAGCATTAATTTTTTAAACTTTTGGTAAATTATACCCACCGCTCCGTAATTTTTTTTTGGACATATAAGTATCCTACTATCGACAGGGGACATTTTTAGAGTTCATATGTTTGTAGAATATACATGCTATATATTTGTAGAAAAGTTTCAAAAGCTTTCCTTAGTTTTTACTTGTATTTTATTTACCTAATAGAGAAAAATGCGTATAATAATAGTTTTTTGCTCTGGTTGGTTTTCTGGATTAAAAAGCATCCTATAACAGTTTCCAGGGTGCAAGCAATCTGTTTGTCATAATATTCGTGCAGTGATTGATCTGAACACTGACAAACAAACAGACAGAGTAACAAACATACAGAGACACTTTCACATTTTTACAACATTAAATATGATAAGGCCACTCCAGCACGCGAGCATGGGAAGGAGACAATTATCTCCCCGGGGAAAGGATATAAATGTATCTTCTCCCACAGCTTTATCAACTCTCAGAGCACTGGCGCACAAGTGGAAATAATATCCAAATAATATAAATGTGTAATAAACGGGGGTAATTGTTCAAACATGTTCCGGTGATTCAGCAGGTGGACACGTTAATTATGTCCCTTGTCAGGGGATATAATCAGGGGATATAATTTTTATCTCCCACCCGTGCTCTAGCCCTCCAGTAATTAGCAATTTTTCGGACAAAAAGTATCCCATAATTATCAAAATGGGATGCTTTGTCGTCTGATCTATAAATAGTTTCAAACGCTTCCCTTAGTTTTGTTTGTATTTTATATGATAAAAAAAGGGTAAAACCCTATGTATATCTATGTATCTTGAGGCCTCCGGTTGGTTTTCCAGATCTTATGGCAATTTCCAGGGTGCAAGCTATCTGGTTATCATAATATCTGCGCAGTGTTTGATCTGAACATAGGTAACAGACAAACAGACTGTCACATTTACAATATTAAGTATGACAAGACCACACCAGCACTTAGCTGTAGGTATTTCAATTATTTTTCTCATTACTTAAGGCCATGTTTAATTAAGCCCAAATTTAATCAGCGCATTATCCGTAAGGCAACGAAATCCAGCATCGTATCTGAAACAATATGGCTCGAATGTTTAATTAGCGCATTGCAGGCTGTGGTGGGGGGTGCGGGGGATGGTAGGTTGCGGAGGGGGGAGGTGTTATTCATTAAAATGTTTGCGGAAACTCGTTTAGCGCCGCTGCGGTGGGCGCGCCGCCCGCCTTCCAGGGCTGCCTTTGGGTTACCCTTAATTACTTTTGTATTATAAATATTTTTTTTATTGTTTCGAATAAATTTTATTTCTCAATGACAAGACATGCTGGAAGTCAGCTCCGCTCTCATCTCCCGCAGGATAGAATTTTTTTGTAATAATCTGATATTTGAAACGCGCACAAGCACTGAACGAGTTTCTTGGCTTCTTCTCGGTAGAATCTATCTTCTAAAAGGGTGGAAATGGAAGAGTCACTATAATAGACAGACTCGAAATTTCAAAAGTTTTTACTTAAATTGCAAATTTTGGAAATATATTTTTTGTAAGCGTAGCGGTGATAGCCTAGTGGGGAAGACTTCGACTTCACTCTCGAGGGGCTTCGAATCCCAGCACTTCTAACTTTTCTAAGTTATGTGCGTTTTAAGCAATCAAAATATCACTTGCTTTAACGGTTAAGGATAACATCGTGAGGAAACTAGCTTACCTGAGAGTTCTCCATAATGTTCTCAAAGGTGTGTGAAGTGAAGTGTGTGGGTGAAGTTCACCAATTCGCACTGGGCCAGCTTGGTGGACTTTGGCCTTAATCCCTTCTCATAGTTAGGGGAGACCCCTTCCCTGTAATGGGTTGATGTGATGATGCTTTTGCTTGAAGTTGTCAAACGTGACGGTTTTGTCCTTATTGTATTCAGTGACTTCCTGAGACTCGTTTTATGTCGTCAGTCTATTTCGTGGGTCTATAAAATGCGGGGTCGCCACTCTAGTACTCTGGGACCCCACCGTCCATCGGTTTTCCGAGCTATGTGCCCCTCACATTGCCACTTTAGCTTTGCCACTAGTTGAGCTATGACGGTAACTCTGGTTCTTCTTCGGATCTCCTCATTTCTGATCACGGAGAGATACAAAAAGCATTATCTCAATCGCCCGCTGTGTAACTCTCACAACGTATCTCTAATGACGCCCATAGTTAGTGACCACGTTTCGGAGGCATAAGTCATCACTGACTACAGGCACTGTTCAATAGTTATTTGATTATTGAAAAATAATAACAATATAAAACACCCTTAAATGATCGCCCCTAGCTCCTAAATGAGCCGGGCTAGATCGTTTTGGAACCAAAAAATATATACTCCTAGCAGAGAACGTGCATCAGTTGATATGGAGACGATAACATTATTAAATTGAAATCAGTAGGGATCATTTTTTGACATGAAACTATATTTTATTCATTTAAATATTTAGGACATTTGCCGATTTTTAGGGCACAAACCGCTCAGCCAAATTGCCAGATCTAAAAGTAAAGCTGCTATTTTCAATAATTTTTTTTCGGAATAGTACAGCGCTCTATGAGATGATATCTAAAGTGCAATTCTGCTAACACAATATTCATGCTAAAATTTAATAATGTTTGTTCCTCACTTTGGAGCCCTGACCGCCGGTTGCTTGGGCATTCAAAAGCCCCGCAAGCGGAGGGGCTTTTTTTTTTCTTATTAATTTTTAATAGTGTTTTTTGTTATTGTAAGCATTGTTAAGAATTTAAAAAAAAAATGAAAATCAATAAATGATGGAATAAAAAAAAATATGATGTAACTTAATTGTTAATGTGGTGATTTCCCTCCGGTTTTACGATATATTATGTCTCAAAACACTCAATATGTTGCTATATCATAGATTTGTCACCCCTGCGACAGGGGTGAGGGGTGCGGGCAGTAACATTCATTTGCTCTTCGTAATCGCAGCTTCCGTTATCTGCAACCCACTTAGCGAACTCGTTTGTTTCGTTCCTTTGACAACATCAAGTAACACGTCTGCGATTAGACTTAAAGGTCTCGAGACTCTCGTGCTATATTCTGCGGGGAGAAATTTTAAACTTAATCACTTTTTTTTTAAATACTGCTTTACTGCAAACTGGCAACAGTAGGGCACGGTTATAGTAGGAGACCTTTTTTCAAAAGAACTTGTCCGGGGTGGTGTACTAGCGCCAAACTTATTTCTGCCGGTAAACAGTATTGATATCCAGTCTGAAGGGAGCTATCGCCGATATCATTACAGGCACTTTTGTAGGACTTGTTTGCTTTGTATATAAGCGATGGTTCATCACTTACGATCAGTTGGGTGGCTTAATCCGTTAATTATTACTTGTAGAAGATAACTATCTTGAAAAAAATGTAATGGAACCCTTATTATATATGGGTGGCGGGAAAAACGGCAGGCGGTATAGATCTTTACGATGGGTTTCTTATAATAACAATAGGTAATAATATCTGCATCAATATTTTCTTCATAGAGTAGCTATGCTCGTACCTCGTTTTTTAGGGTCTTAAAAACATGTATTTACACAAACTCTGACGGAATATGTAATCCGTCGGTACAGTTAAATGTACCGACGGATTACATATTTCCGTCAATAGATCAACACAACACTTCCGAATTCCAATACTGCATATATTCATAGACCCTGTGGTCTGATATTTTTCCCGAGAGCAATGTACTATAAAGCTTCTCCCCCTCGGGCAGAAGGGTTGTGTTTCTTTTTGTTTGACAATTATATTTTGCTGACTCTACATAATTAAGAATATGCCCCGAGGCGGAATGCTTTTACAACGTTGTTTTAAGATGCACTCAGTGCAGTGCTTTTTGCTTTTTACTACTTTATATTATGAATAGTAGGAGTAAGTAGGTGAGCATAAAAGTATTTTAATTATCACATTAAATATACTAAGGTTTCTTTGACTATGTTTTTTATACAGGAGTTGGAGCGTAAGTAGCGGAATCTTTGTGCAAACTGGTTAAGAATATAATTAACTAAAGTATAAGCAAAGTTTTTTTCAGTATATGTATCAGTAACATATTATATTTACGACCACTTAAATAAATCATATCATTTTATTATCTTAGAATGATTATTTTTACCATGATCTATAATTATTTTAATTCGTTTAAAAAAAAAAATTAAACAACTAGATACCTTCTAGATCAATTACTAACAACTAACAATTCATTAAGTTAGCCAAAATAAAAATAAAGCAGAAATGTTCTTATTTTGAAGGGAAACGAGTCCTATAAGGTCCCAGCTTCGTCCTCGGCTGGGCAATTTGGGAATTTATAATTTCAGAAATTCATCTGACTGGCTCAATACGAGGCTTCAGCCTGGCTAGTTCCGGTAGAATTCTATGGGCGGTATGAAGGTATGTGTTAATATAACTGCCATACCCCCGATAGGTTAGACCACTATAGGTACCATCAATTACCACCAGGCGCGACAACAGTCAGCTTGCGTATCTTGTAGTGGATAAAGAAATAAAAATATTGATAGGTACTCATTTTTTTCATAAATAATTAAAAGAGAATATTTTGGACTTATTTGCAAAAAGGTACCTACCATACTTATTTTCCTTGGCAGGAACAAAAGATTTTTTAACTTATACCTGTACAGACTTAATTTTAAAACTCCTTTATAGATAAAACAATTTCATAATTTTAATAATCTAATCAATATCTTATAGATGCATGCAATCATTAAAATTATGAAGTTGTTTGTTTTATAAAGGAGTTTTTTAACTTTTACCTGTACAGACTAAATTTTAAAACTCCTTTATATAACAAGCAACTTCATAACTTTAATGATCGAATCTATAAAATATAGATTCAATCATTCTAAGTTCCGAAAATACTTAATTTTAAAACCTCAATTAACTGCAAATACTACACCTGTCAACCCTAAAAACATTTAATTTGCAAGTATTTGATTGTACAAAAAAAAGCCACTATCACAAAATAGAAGCTCAGCTTTCAATATTTCATTAACAGATCCAGCGCGAAATTAACCGCATTTATACAAAATTTATATTTACGGATACGCCATAACTCAATCTACACCTATTTTAAATACAACCCCTAACGGCGCCACACGATTGGCTGAATACTCCGTCCCCCGGGCGTTCGGCCAATCACACACTCCTATTATATAGCCGAGGGGTGGAGCTAGGGTAGTTTATACCAGAATAATTTCCCTTATTCAAACAGTGTAGTGCTGTAGAGCTCGGATGCAGGACTTTCTGGAATCCCCAAACTTTTGTGTGCAATATATGAGTTTTCCGAACTTTTTGACTAACTCCAAACAGTGTGCACGTATTATAAACTTCATATAAAAATGCATCTATAAAAGAACTAAGGAAAATCGCATACAAGTAAATATTTAGAAATTGTAGAATACAATTTTGAAAGAATTTAATAAAAATAGATGTTAAAATAAATTTAGTTTTTTGGAGATGGCAGGTCCATATTTGTCTCCGTTGCCTGGAGATCTTTTGACTGAGTACATGTTCGGTAGGCGACGTCAGAGAAGGAATAGAACAACATTTACTCCCCAGCAGTTGAGTGAACTCGAATCATTGTTCCAAAAGACCCATTATCCTGATGTTTTCTTGAGGGAAGAGGTTGCGTTGAGGATCAGCCTTTCGGAAGCGAGGGTCCAGGTATGATTTTAACAACACGTTTTATTAAAGCAGTAAACTAAATATTAATTAACCTAAGCTTTTGTTAGTAAAACCGCTTTAATTATAAGCTATTTATCTGCTACTAACCTGGATTTGCATCGTCATATAATAGTTGAATTTAATGTACTTATTACATTGAATGAATGAATGAATGAATGAATTATTTATTTATTTTCAACATTTTTATATAACTATAGTATAAATGTTGATTACGGGCTATTTCGTTGCACAGTTATAATGCTTGAACTAGGTAAAACTTACGTCTCAATTTGATAGAGAAGTAAAGATTGATCAGACACTAAATAAATGTATGCAAAATAAATAAAATCGGAACTATATTATTTTGGTCCATTGGCATTCAATTTAATCGTCTGAAATAGATTATTAGTTCTAATGAACAACCATTTATGTAAAGTGTAACGATAATAAAATCAGTCAGTGTTTTCTTGTGTAAAACACAGATAAACAACATTTTCCATCCTTTGAAGTTAGTATGTAGTAAAAACTCTTTGCAGTAATCGGCTAAAAATAAACAAGTATCATCTATTATATAACATTTAATAAGTTTTAGTGCTTATAAAAAAGTTAAAGTAATATTTGATATAGTTATTAAATATAGTATAAGTATTTTATGATCTACATGTACCTTAGAACTAGGGCGAATTAAGGAACCCAAACTGCATAAGGATGTGTAGTTTTAGTACAGAGTTCCCATGGCAAACTATAGCAACCTTCCAGTCCCATCATCATATTGAAAATATTTAGTTACAAACTTATGCGTTAAATTTTTTAGCTCTAATTACAGTCTCCGGGACAGTGATCATGCATTTTTTTTCCTTCTATGAATGTTTTTGCGAGGACGTAGGATGACTAGTACGGAATGCTTCATTCGCCTTTTGTTAGTAAGAGGAGCATTTTCACAATGGGATACATCAAACTTTGCAGTTTTCATTTTGTGCTGTTTTCGTCACTCCATCTATAGCAGGGGACTTCAGTATCAGAGAATTTTCATTTAGTGATACATAAACCATTAAATTGGTATTGCAAAGTAAAATTTGAGGTTCAATTTAAAGCTTCACTCCAGACTCTTTTTATATGTAGTGTTATTCAAAACGTCTCGATTGCACCCACTTACATTTTTACAATTTAAACAAACATTTTAAAGTATATAAAAAAAAAACTTTTAATAATAATTAATCCATATGAAAAAGTTACTATATAGGTACCACTTGTTAGATTAATATATAACATACCAGTTTACTCTTGACAGCAAAACGTCACTGATATATAGATTTCTACGCGAAATAGTACCGGAACTTTAAACTTTAAACTTTAAACCTTTTGGTAGGGCAGTGAGCTTACAAATAGTAACATATTAAATCAATGAGCTAGGGTTACAAGCAGAAAGTTTGCAGTCAAACCTAATGCATATATGAAAGTTCTCACTTAAGTACTTTCAGTTCTTAACTTGAACAGCCGCCAAGTTTTTTAAAAACACACTTTTTGCAAGTCTCACTCAGCACTGCACTGCTCATTCCCATCTGCTTATGATGCACTGGTTGTGCATCATAAGCAGATGGGAATTGAAGACACATACGCACAGATTCGATATGAAAAGATTTTCAAAGTTGAGTTTGTTAAAAAAATAGTTTGAGATTCTCTTTTGGTGTTTATATCGCCTTTGTTTTCTCGTGTACCGTGATTAAAACAATAAATACTATTATTTAGCTATGGTATTATGGGATTGGATGTACTAGATGTGCCCACGGCTTCGCTCGCGTGTAACCCTAAAATAAAAGTGCAGTATCACTTATACAGTCACTCGCCCTTCATTAGGAGAGAATATTAAGCCGGTATAAGCAGTACCTATCGGTAAAAAATAATTTCAAAATCCATCCCTGATGAGGCGAAATGGAAATAGCTTATGAAAAAGATGTTAGTTGTGTTATATCTGCATATGTGTCAATAGTTTTAATTCCAAAAAGTATTTTTGAAAATCGACTCTTATACGTTAAGAATAGGGGATGAAAAAGTGTGCGTAGAAATATGTATCGCTATTCATCTTTTTTTTCGTCGTGTTTGGTTTCTGCGAAACTTCGCTGAATTTTTTTTTACTATTTTTATACTTTAAGCTAAAGTGTTTTTCTGAATGTTCCCGAACTTTTAATTAATTGAACTGGATGAATCTCATCAGGGTGATGAAATTTAGTACTCACTTGTAGCTCGCTTTTTGAAGACTTGCTAGATTTACGGGGAAATTCCTTAACCTGATTAGTTATCCGAAATATGCGAACAAAGTCGCGGACCAACCATCCAATATTTGAAAAAAGAATTTTGTACTCGTAAACCTACTTTAAACTGAAAATCAAATCTTTGCCTATTACCGCAAGTCCCTCCGATAAAATGGTTTTTCTACCATTGTAGGATATCATAACTGATTACCGTTTACCTACGTGAACTAAGAGTGTAAACGCATGCTCTATTGATTTAAAGTCTAAAAAGATAAAGTAAGAGCTAAAGTTAACCTAAAAAGACGCATTTTTCCACTGTCTGTGTTTATGATATTTGAAAAAAAAGACTGTTTTTAATTTTTTGTTTATTGTAAGATGTTTTCTGCATTGCTTACATGCTTTGAACAATAATTACTTCATTTGTTTTATTGTTATATGCTCCTAGCTATACATTGTCTGCAGCCTACTTATGCCCAACTGTACTGGACATAGGCTTCCTCACTGAAAGGCGACCGGAATTAGAGCTTTGAGCCTCCACGTCGCTCTAATTGTCGGGGCATCATAATAAAATATCTGTTTTTATAAAGAATATTTTGTATAATATATTTACAACGTGTAAATGATTACCGAAATATTACTTCAGAGACTTATAGATCCATTATTTACTGTCTCTGAGACTTATCTGCGAAATGGAAACGTAATAATGGTTTTTCAGTAAACATCTCGCATAGTTTTGATTTAAAGAAATCTGATACACTCCTAACATCACATGCATAATTAAAATCCAGTGATTCCTGTCACTTTATTAGGTACGCATCGTGTAACGCAGGTACTATGCACGTGCCGTTCTTTTATCTTCAATAGGATTGTCATAAGTAAACACTGAGAATGGTTTGAATTAGTTTGTATTCAAAAATAAATATGCTTCTTTTAATTCCTTATGAAATATACTTATGCACCCTTCACCCATCGTAATTTGGTAAACCGTTGTATAGTTGCTAGCCCTTGACTGTAATCTCACATGATGGTTAAGTACACTCAAAGATGGTTTATCTATGGCATTTATATTAAACCAATACCCCTAAGAGATTACGGAACACTGAATTGATTGGAGGCACGCTTTAATCGGTAGGGTAACTAGCCTTAGCCGAAGCTAGACCGGACCAGAGATAAATCTGAAAGGACAAATTCCCAAATTGCAACCGTCGGGTTCGAACTTAATATATTGTGGATAAAAGCATAAGTTTAAAAGGAAAATAAATCATAAAAATAAAAACATACGTAGATATTCGCAATCTCAACACTGTAGTTCAACAACCCCCTAATATTGACTCGCTGACCTTTTGAACCCCTTTGATCTCAAGAGATTCGTTCGAAATGTGTACAACAGATGTTTGACCGACTCGTTTGACAAATAAAATGTTTCAACAAACTCTATTGATAATAGAGATCGGACTGTGATATTGATTCCAAAAAAATGATTTATCTAGTTTTTAACATCATCCAAATACAATTGATGCATACGCAAGTGTGAAATTTGAAGACATTGAAAAGTTATCTTCCGTTTCGTTTGACCTTACCTTTATAGATGTTCTTCTCACAACGATCTCGTTTAGTTGGTTTTTGGATGTAGGCACCAAAATCTCTTAGGTTCTTATTAAATAACGTCGGTGCAGTATTTTGACACACCCTGACATTTTAATACTAACACTTATTCCGACGTTAACCCACGTCGTTTCTAAATAAATAATCATTTATGTGCCAGAATATTCGTACAGTGATCTATTTGTGAAGAATTCTTCATAAAGAGACCAACTTTTACAGTTACAGTAGTGTGCAAATCACATATTTCATGGAAACGAATAAGTCCCAGAAGATATGTCAGAATTATATTATTGTCAAAATAAATACGTCAGAAATGAAAGCAATCGAAAAAAAAAGACAATAACATTAAATATTAATTTTGATCGTTAGTCAGTTTACATTTTTCTAAGAGCTATTTATTGAAATTAATCTTAAACAGATTTTCAAATTCTTTAGGTAACATGTTATAAATTTTTACAGACATACCATACGCACTTTTCATAAGTGTAGGTACTTGTACAAACTTCAGGTACTGATTCCTTGTACAATGTACCTAATATATGTTACCCTCATTCGAGAACCACTCAGTCAACATTTTTATAAATGCTATTTGTGATTAAAGGTATGGTTTCAAAATCGTCGCGCAAAATGGCGTAAGCAGGCCCGCCTTCAGCTTCTTCAAGACGCGTGGAGGATGCGCTGCTTGGGACTCGGGACGCCCCCTCTCGGTCTACCAAGTAAGCTTTATTACTAAGGTTATTAACACTGGAATTCATAGCTGAGAGGTGAACAATTTCCCAAAATTAAACATTCAGCATTTAGGGTTGAATGGCGATCAATGGCTGAAAACACCCCTAACTGTATGGAGTTTTTAACGTTAGAAGGAAGAATAAACTTACAGTGAAGTGAGTGAAATATACTAGGTGTATAATATACTAACATAAAATTCATAATTCGTTAAAAGGAAATTGCATACAATTCTACAATAAACTACTCATTGACATTTTGGAGATGTCTTTTAAAAAAGTTCAAAGTCCGTATTAAACGTAAGCTTTATATAAATGTCCTATTATAGAATAAAGGACAACGTCATAGATAAATAGCTTGGATGTGAATTATTGCTATAACCAGGTTGCTCATCTAATATTTTTAAATGACAATGTGTGATGGTGATAACAAAAAAAAACACCCGGCTAAGTTTGTTATGAGTATTTTCTCAGATCAGGACGCGTTTGGAACCCTCGTAGCTTTAGTTTTAAGTTTACGAATATAGTTATTGCCATCATCTCACTACCGTGTACTTCTCATGTTCGCATGAAAAGTACCACCTATGGGCCTACTTGAATTAAGATACTTTTGACTTTGAGTTTGACTTTGACATTATGGTGTATTATTTCTTCTTCTTCTTCTTTTGATTTATGGCTTTTCGGTGTATTATTTCTAATAGGAAATTCTGTATGACAATGTCATTTTTCAGCTTACACCGTAATTCTCGACACTCGGCCAGCCAGCATTTAGCCTCTAATTCCGCCAAATTGGGGGTTCCTTTTGTCTATGAAATGTATAAAAGTGGAATTCGTCGAATGGCAGCTGAGTCGTGCCCCTATCTATGAATTCCAGTGTAAAACTCGATTTACGTGACTGTTTTCGGCCACGGTGGTGCATCTCCAAAGAGATTGCAACTACTCGAGCGATATTAGTTAGTTAGGAAATAACCAGTGTTGAATATGTATGAATAGTAACAGTAAACTTAAACCATATTTCTCTTAATATGAGTAGACGGTTTGGGCACCCGGTTAAACCTAAGTAGGTTTTGTGGAGCTTATTATTACTCTACCCACTTCTTCTTCTTCTTCTTCTTCTGGGCAGTTTCCGCACGTAAGCGCTTCGCTTGTTGTACGTGAAATTTCCCAATGTTGCTCGCTACTCCAGCCATCCAAGCTCGTTCCAGAATCCCAGCATGCCGCCCAGGTTGCTGAGGACTTCTGGGATAGTGGCTGGTGATCCCAGGTAGATCTCGCGTTGCTCTGTCACGCCCGTGCACTCCATCACGTGCGTAGGTGTTTCATTCTTCTCCATGCATGCTCTGCAAAGAGGGCTGTCGGTGACACCTATAATGGAAAGATGTCTGTTTAAGGAGCTATGTCCTGTTATGAGTCCCACGGTACAGTACCCACTTGTAACACTACTACGTGCTACTATGGGATTCTCTTCCACACAATATTATGTGTGATAAACTATCCCCGAGTGTGTTGACAAGGCTGAAGCAGCACTGGCATCTGGCTTGTCAATATAATTAGTTTATTAGTAATATATTTCATTCTGTGTTTAATATATTATTGTATGTGTTTATATACATTATAGTTTACATTTGGTATTTTACTACTTATTTATGTATTTTATTTCATCGAGGGCTTCTAGAAGAAATCTCTTTAGCGATAAGTTGTCCTTGTGCACGTCCTTTTTATGTTATTTTCTTAATCTTTGGTACTAAATAAGAAATAAATAGTGCATAAGTGTGCAAACATAGGTGCACTCTCTATTCACTCACTCTTACAGTCCGACGGGACAGCAAATTCGACACGACCGGAAAGAGATCAATCAATCAATCAAAAATACTTTATTGCAAAAAAAAAAAAAAAAAAAAAAAGAGACAAAAACAACAAAGGTACAAGTCAATTAAGTTTGTGTAACAAAGGCAGATCAGGTATAGAACCAACAGCATTACATGTTCTCCGAGATATGGAGTTGAAATACGGCCAATTTCTAAACTCCGGGGTGGAACTAAATAAAATACTCATTATTTACTACTCATTATTACTCATTTAATTATAAAATAGTGAACAAGATGATAATAAATAATTTCCCCCCCCCCCTTTATTAACCCCCGACGTTCATCAAAATGTGCGCTACACTTTATTCCTAGCACTCACACACCCACACCACACACCCACACCACACACCCACACCACACACCCACACCACACACCCACACCACACACCCACACCACACACCCACACCACACACCCACACCACACATCCACACCACACACCCACACTACACACCACACACACACCACACACACACCCACAGACACATACACGCGCGCGCTTACGTACGCAAGCACACACACACACACACACACTTAAACTTTTAACACACCGTAATTTTTGCGACGGGGGTTAAAAAAGGAGAGAATAAACAGTTAATACATATCCTAGTTAGATGAAATATCTTTAAATGATGATGTTACAGGTCACACGAAACCTCCCGATTCATCACCAGAAGGAGGAGAATCACCCACACCGAAAGAGTCACCAGAACCAATGGAGAGCAACGGGGAGCATAAATCACCACACGTAGAACAATACCACCATAATGGAAACCTATCTGACAATATGTCAGCTATGCCCACCCACGACATTAATCAACCTATGCCTTACGGAAATGATGACGGAAGAATGATGCAGCAACCCCCATTTCCATTTCCACCATTACTGATGCAATCACAACTCGACAACAACGAAGTGGTTCCAACAGATCTAAGGATGATAACATCGAAGAACCCTTGCCACTGTGGCACGCCAGAAGTAATCGATGAGCCACAGAACTTGGCTTACCGCCGACGAAACGATGAAGCTAGTGACAGTGAGAGCGATACGGAAATCGATCTCACATCGCATTCTAAGGATGACGACTTGCGGGAATCAGAGCGTCTGGCTAAAAGAATAGCCACAAATATTTTTAGAAGCGACACAGTTTTACACGATTTATTACCAAACGACCTCAGTATGGGTGTAAAGGGTATGGGTGATCGGAATCTTGGTAGGAATAACGTAATTTAACTTTATCTTTAGACGTGTATGTATGTATGTACTGTTTCTAGTCAATATTGTAACTGTACTTTATAGATTTGTAGATATGTTTATTTTTACATAACTGACATATTCGCGCGAGCACCGTACTTTCAAGTGTTTGACACGTATACATAATAAAAATATGACAACGTTTGTAAACGTTTCTGAAACATTTTGTCACTAAGCGTTATTTTTAATATTTGTACCGTCTAAAGTTTATTATCCTTACTGGTGTAAATTCACGTCTACGTTTGAACAATCTTTTTCACTTTTACAATCATTTGGCCGATTAACATATTCAATGAAATTGTTGAGCATCGTCACACGTTGTCCAACAGAGCTTGCAAGTCATAGAACGTTACTTGCGCGAATATACTAAGCGTTTTCGGGATAGTCTGCTATTGTGAATAGCGCAATGTACCTAAGCCAAATAGAATGTAATATTTTAGGTAATATATTTAATTTTTGTAGCAGTAGATTAAAAATATATACGTTTTGGGATGGTAAATAATAAACCAAAGTTATAGATTCCTTTTTATTTCATTTAGACGATAGTAAATTAATAACACAGTATCTCGTGTATGTAGATAATATTGTGTGTACACAGATTCT